>NC_045605.1:64852182-65152286 GCF_009762305.2 Zalophus californianus | reverse complement strand
ATCCGTCAATGTCATACCAGCCAAAAAAACCGGAAGGCTTATGCAAAGGGAATTAAGGGCGCCTTCTTATCTATTACAGAGAGAGTTATTCAAGAGAAATTGACCCTAAACAGCTTGGTTTCTATATATTTGGGCTAACGAAGATTTTTAGCACAATTCGAACACACAAATAAAACAAAAATAAGTTGGAAAAATATCTGATTACTTCAAGGAGCATGTTACCTGGCTCTATCAATCGAATTAATCCTTCATGCTGGGCCACTTTGTCCTTCCAGCTCTTGGTCTTACTAGTTGCCATCTCCAGCTTCTTCTTAACATCCTGGAACAGAAGCAGATTTTGGACTATGCAAACACAATGGGAGTTTAAGAACCAAATAAAAATGATTAGGTGCTTACTCTATGCTTGTGGGTTATCCCAAGAAATCCTCCCAGCCACCCCCGTTTTTACAAATGTGGAAACCAGATGTGCAGAGCTTGAGTAACCTGCCCGAGGTCAGCCAGAGGACCGACTCGCACTGCTCCGCACGAATGTGTGAGATCCTGGTGCGCATCACGGTGCATCACCCCTCGGCTCCAAATGCCCCCCCCTGCCGCCTGGCATGTGACTGAGAGGAACTCTCCTCGCCTGCTGGCACCACCTAAGCTTCGTCAGTAGAGGGCACTGAAGGGACACTGGAGGAAGGGGCTTTGCTTCCAGGTCCCACTGGACCCTGCTCAGTGGCTGAGAACCGGCCGCTCTTCTCAGCAGCTTCTGCGGGGGGGGGGGGGGGGGGGGGGGGGGGGGGGGCAGGTGCTCATCCCGGTGCCCAGAGGACAGCCTCCCAGTCATAGCTCTTCTGGCGTCCAGGGGGCCAGGGCCATGCCCTCTCCAAGGAGGCCAGGATCACAGCCATGGGCAGAAGGGGCAAGGGGCAAGGGGGACCCTCTCCCAGCTGTGTTCCCTCTCTGCGAGCCCTGCCTCAGTCTCCGAGGCACGGGCTGCTTCCTGCCCCAGCCGTTGCTGCAGCCTAATAGTCTTCTTTACTGCGTAGCAGGTAATCCCCTCGTTATGGCTCATAACTGCCTCTATCAGACTGCCCCCGTTCCAGTTACCGTGCCTCTGGACTGGACTGACCTGGTGCACCTCAGCACCTAGTCCAGTCAGTTAACAGAGAGCGTTATATGAGTGGCTTGTTTTTAAAGCCTGACTGATGCGCATGCAGGCCCTATGTGGTCACCTCGTACTGCTCCAGCGCCTGTTTCCGCTCACGCCCCAGCCGCTCCAGCTGCTCCATGGCCTCCTGAAGCGCCCGTTCCTTCGCGCTGCGCTCGCTCTCCAACCCCTGCTTCTCCGCCTCGCTCGCCTGAATGGCCTGCTGCTGCTCCAGGTGCCACTTCTCCAGGTCAGCCCTCTTGGAAGACTCTTCCTCTAGCAACCTGCGACACAGGCAGCCCAGGATCAAACCTGCCTGGGCTCCCCACCGCAGCAGAGGCGGGGGCCCCTGAGGTCATCTCATCCACCCCCCTCATTTCGCAAGGAAGAAACGAGGAGCCACAGAGGCCCATATTCACAAAGCTGGTTAAGGCGACCCACATGTCCTGTCCAGCTCCTCTCTGTTGCACCCTTTGTTGAAAACAAATTAAAATAAAAACAACATTTATGAGAGGTTTAACATGCACACAAACTAACTGTATTTAGCCAAGAGCTAAATGTATTTCCCCAATCAATCCTCACAATAAACTTAAGTGCTATCAACATTCATAGTTCAACGATGAAGAAAGGCACAAAAGCTAAGTGACCTATACCAGGTCATTCACTTGGCAGGTGGGAGGGCCAAGTTTGGAAACTTGCCTGGTTGCTAGGACATTAAAACATTTCTCATCTAGTACAAACCTATTACCAAGGACAAAGCTAACAAACTAGTGAAGGCGAGGGAAGAAGGAGCCAACAGAAGGCAGAATAAATCAGATACCACTTATTGAACAATTACTACATGTTAGATCCTTGATTTCATGACTGCTAACCCATCAATTCTGCAAGGTATTATCATCCCTCCAGGTGAAGCAATAAAAACCAGAATGTTTATAAGTATGTTTACAGGCAGTAGTGGATTTTCACCAAGGTTTGTGTGACTCCAAAAAGTCATCTCTGAGTAACAGGCTACCTGTCTAAGAATATCCAGGTACGGAGGCATTTAAATAAACTCACGTACAGCCCAAACCTGTATCCAAAGTACAGATGGTGCAGTTAGATGCCGGCCCGGGGCCCGACACACCCCCAGTGGCCCGGCCACCAGCACGCTCTTCCAAAGCCAACGACAGAAGGAACAAAGCAAGCAACGGACCAGACGGCCTCATGTCACCACCCGCAGCCGCCCCCACTACAAGAACTCCCTCTATGACACCCTGCAGGGTGGTTATCCGACTGTTCTCAAACCCTCTGGGGGATGGGCCGCCCACTGCTTCACAAATCAGGTGAGTTTATTTATGGGCAGCCTCATCTGTAGAAAGTTCTTCCTCAACTAGGAAGAGCTCTCCCACCCACTACCCCTCGTTCTACACAGGACCATCCACTTCCTCCTTAGATGGCTCCTGGAGTGTGAGAACCACAGCTGAACACAACACTGCAAATGTGGTGTGACCAGTGTTTAGCCACTCACTCAGTGTGTATATATGATGCACCCTCTGTGTGCTTTTCTA
Source organism: Zalophus californianus (assembly GCF_009762305.2). Lineage (NCBI taxonomy): Eukaryota > Metazoa > Chordata > Mammalia > Carnivora > Otariidae > Zalophus > Zalophus californianus. The sequence continues at coordinate 65,149,607 of NC_045605.1, read as the reverse complement.
GGCACTGATGACACAACACTGAACGAGACTGGAAAGGTCTGTTTCCTCATCCTAGTGGTAAGAGTATGGAAGGGAAATGGACATTTGCGGTGTTCAGCCTGCCCGGTCTGAATCCCCTTCATGTGTCCAAGGAATCTGCCACAATAGGTGTCTGGATGGGAAGCAGGGCCCATCTCCCACTACATAAGCCACAGGCCAGACCCCTGCCCTCCTGCCCTTTGGCGGCCAGGGCACAGTGGAAGCCTGAGCTGGGCTTGGCTAAGCAGATGCACAAGGAAGGAACTAGCTCTGAAATTCTGACTCTGAAGCAACCAACACAAACGAGCAGAGAGAGTGGAGGATTTATCTTGCTGGGGGTGGCAACATCCAGTGCTGAGTGACAGCAGAAGCCATGGTGACTACCAACACATGGTGCCAATGCTGACCTCAGTGGCATCCTCAGGGGACTCTCCCCACGGCCTGGTTCGTGCTGTGGTTGGGCTGCTCAGCCTTGGTTCACGCCTGTGTTCAGGCCTGGCAACCTGCCTGCTCTAACATGGATGGAAGGCCTGTCTAGAGCCCCAGAAGCCAGGGTCCTCCAGGGTCCTAGATTGAGAATAAACAAGTTGGCCAGCCAAGCCTCCAGGGTCTCTCCAATCTGGCAGACACTCTTCCCTCTTCACCAGAACGTTAGTCATTCCTAGAAACGACATTAGCCCAAGCTAAGCACATAAAGGCAAGGGATACAAACGGATCTGGCACCTGGCCTGAAGCTTCCGCACGGTCTCCTCATCTTGCCGGGCCTGTCTCTCATCCTCAAGGGCCTCCTGCAGCTTTAGGTACATGTCTTCCAGCTCCCGGACTCGCTGCAAATACTGCTCCAGTTCAGAGGACTTCTGGGCAACCTGTTCTTCCATCTGCTGTCTGATCTGATGGTGTAAAAGGGTCATGTTAAACTCCGGCTGACTTCACCCTCAGGGAAAGTCTCCCACTGCTCTGCCATCCTGAACAATGGCCGCAGCCCAGCAGGGTGGGCAGGGCCCCGTCCCGCGCTCCCAGAACTGATGGAGGAAGGACAGCACTGCCCGCAGAGTCCACGGACACAAACTACAACCCTCATGCTGTATTCCTGCCCTGGGAGCGCTCCGTCCCTTCCACTCCACACTTAAAGATTCAACTCAAGAAAATACTGTTTCCCTGAATAATTTCTCTTTAAATTCCTTTCTGTTATAAAAGCCACAACCTCTTTACCCACAGTCTTCTCTAAAAGGAATGACCCTCTGCCCAGTCAGAACAGCCAGGGGGTTAAAACAAAGGGTAAAGGAATGACCAACCCGCAGCCAGCGATGCCGCCTCTTACCTGGCTGCCTCCTCGCCCCTCTTCTCCCTCCCTGGGGCATATCCAGCCCGGGGGGCCTCAAGCACCCAAGTTAGCACCCTAACAAGTATATGGGTTCTCCTTTCTATATTAAACAGTTTTGAATCTCTGCCTTAAAAACTGAAAGACAAGGACATCTAAATGTAATAGCACACACATTAGCATATGTGTCTGCGGTTTATAAAATATTCTCACTGCTCACTTCATCCTCTTAAGAGTCATGAGAGATCACATGACAACGCCTCCAATGTAAAGAGAAAACTCATGCTCAAAAGCAGGAGCAGAGAGGAAAGAACCCAGATCTTCTGGCTGTGAGTGCAGCGCTCCTTCCCCCGACGTCTGCCTGCCTGTGTTCTTTTCTCTCCTAACACGAACTTGTCAGTTTCGACTCCCAGCAACCAAAAGTTACTAAAAAATGTCACGAGCATCTGTTTAATAGGCAATGGGCTCAGTACTCTGCCACACATTACAACTCCGCATAAGACCTGTGTTCCAATGAACTAGCTAACCACCTACAGCAACCTGGCTCTTGGGTGTCTTGGGGGATGGGAACCTCTAAGATGAATCAGAGCTCCTAAGAGGAGAAGACCAGAATTCACATGTTCTCATGACCTCAGAACCTCCCACTGTGCTCATTACAGAAGAGAAATGTCATGGAACCCATGCTCACTTTTTCCACAGCTATTTATTTTCCAAGCCAGGACTCTTTGAGAAGGAAAAGGAATGCTGTTAATAATTATAACAGGATGGCAAGGACTATCCCAGCAAACCAAGACATACAGTCACTCTAACCACAGTACTTATCACCCCATTCCATGAATTTCTATTCTGGGGTCCTGAAAGCAAGGTTTACGTCTTTTACCTTTATATCCTTGGCATAGTACCTGGCACAGAGAAGGTGTTCAATGAACCCATACTGAATGAAGAAACACAGAACTTCCCTGAGCCCACTGCAAGTCAGAAGCAGAGCCCAGCTGAGAAGATGGCCTCATTCCAGCCTCCCAGGCCTTGGCCCCTTCCCCTTCACCCAGACTGGCTCTGTGAGCGAATGCAGCAGCGTTCCCAGGTTCCCAGCTGTGTGGCACTCACAAGCTTCTCTCGCTCCAACTCTGTGCTGAACCTGGCCTGTAGTTCCACTTGAGTCTGAAGACGTTTCTTTTCTTCTTCTGCTGCGCGAGATGCTGCTTCTTCCAGTTTCTACCCAATCAAAACCCCACCCATAGAAAAGCAGTAAATATTAAGAGTGAATATCATTTCACACATTATTCCTTAAAACTTTTACCAGAGCTTGACTTATCAGAGGTGGCAATGAGGAACTCCATGGACCCATTCCCCCAGCAAAACACCCATAACTAGTGAAAATAATTTCCAAAAAACCCCCCAAAACAACCATTTAAAGTCCCTGGAAATTATCCTAAGAGCATACAGCAAATGGAGAACATTTATCCAAGAAAAATCTACCAAATCTTAGTAAGAACAGTGAGTTTATGGCATAATAAAACCTTTAAAACATAAATAAATAAAATCTTTAAAAAAAAAAGAGAACAAAATAATTCCCTGCAGCATTGCCTATTTAATCAAAAGATTAAAAACAAACCAAATGTTCATCAAGAGCAGACTGGCATTGTTTCTTTTTCTAATTTTTATTGCTATGTTAATCACCGTACATTACATCATTAGTTTTTGATGTAGTGTTCCATGATTCATTATTTGTTTCTTTGTTTTTAAGATTTTTATTTATTTATTTGAGAGAGAGAGAGAGAGCCTATGAGAGAGACAGCACAAGCAGGGGCAGAGGGAGAAGCACGCTCCCCACTGAGCAGGGAGCCTAATGCAGGTCTCAATCCCAGGACCCTGGGATCATGACCTGAGCTGAAGGCAGACGCTTAACTGAGTAAGCCTCCCAGGTGCTCCTGGAATTGTTCTCTTAATATCTCTTTCTGATAGTCCATTATTAGTGTATAGAAACAACAGATTTTTGCATATTGATCTTTTATCCTGTAATTTTACTGAATTTGTTTATTAGTTCTAACAGTTTTCTCTCTATATAATATCATGTCATCTGCAAATAGTGACAATTTTACTTCTTACCTTCCAATTTGGATGTCTTTTCTTTCTTTTTCTTGCCTAATTGCTCTGGCTAGGACTTCAAACACTATGTTGAATAAAAGTGGTGAGAGTAGGCATCTTTGTCTTATTCCTGATCTTAGAGAAAAAGCTTTCAATTTTCCACCACTGAGTATGTTAGCTATGGGCTTTGCATGACATTTATTACGGTGAGATAGAGTCTCTCCATACCTGCTTTGTTGAGAGTTTTTAAATCAAAGTCAAATTTTGTCAAACGTTTTTCTACCAACTATTGAGATGATCATTTAATTCTTATCCTTCATTTTTACAATGTGGTTGTATCATACTGATTTGTAGATAAACACAATTTAAAATGTGAAATATGGTATCAAAAGCATAACATGTTGGGGAGGGGAAAAGACAAATGTTGAGCTTTAGAATGGGATCAAACTTAAGTTATCAACTTAAAATTGTGTTACATGTATAAGTTGTTATATGTAAACTTCATGGTAATCACAAAGCAAAAACCTATTTTAAATATGCAAAAGAGAAAGAGAAAGAAATAAAAGCATAGCACTAAAGAAAGTCATCAAACCTTAGAGGAGGAAAGAGAAGAAAGGAACAGAAGAAATACAAAAACAGCCAGAAAACATTTAACAAAATGGCAACAAGTACATACCCAATATTAACTTTAAATGTAAATGGACTAAACTCTCCAATCAAAAGACAGAGTAGCTGAGGGCGCCTGGGGGGCTCAGTCGTTAAGCGTCTGCCTTCAGCCCAGGTCATGATCCCAGGGTCCTGGGATCGAGTCCCGCATCGGGCTCCCTGCTCCGCGGGAAGCCTGCTTCTCCCTCTCCCACTCCCCCTGCTTGTGTTCCTGCTCTCGCTATCTCTCTGTCAAATAAATAAATAAAATCTTTAAAAAAAAAAAAAAAGAGTAGCTGAATAGATTTTTTTTTAAAAGACCCCAATCCACTGAATTGTATACTTTAAAATGGTAATTTTATGCTATGTGAATTACATCAATAAAATTTTTTTAAAATTTCTCATTATTAAAAAAAAAAGACCTGTCTATATGCTGCCTACAAGAGACTCAGTTAAATATAAGGACACACACAGACTGAAAGTGAAGGGATGGAAAAAGATATTCAATGCAAATGTAAATTAAAGAAAGCTAGAATACCTATACTTATATCAAACAGACTTTAAAACAAAGCCTGTAATAAGAGGGAAAGATGGGTGTTTTATAATGATAAAGGGGTCAATCCAACAAGAAGATATAGCATTTATAACATTTAAATATCCAGCATAGGAGCATCTAAATATATAAAGCAATTAACAGACCTACAGGGAGAAATATTCAGCAATACAATAATAGCAGGGGACTTTAATAGCCCACTTACATCAATGGATATATCATCCAGACAGAAAATCAATACGGAAACATGGTCCTTAAACAACACATTAGACCAGATGGGCTCAATGATGTATATAAAAATTTCCATCCAAAAGCAAAAGAATACATATTCTTCTCAAGTACACAAGGAACATTTTCCAGGAAGATCACATGTTGGGCCACAAAACAAGTCTTAATAAATTTATGAGGACTGAAATCGTTATCAAGCATCTTTTCAACCACAATCATATGAAACTAGCAACTCCACAAAGAAAACCAGAAAATTCACAATTTGTGGAGACTAAACAACATGCTGCTGAGCAACCAATAGGTCAAAAGACAAATAAAAAATACTCTGAGACAAACAAAAGTGGAAATATAACGTACCAAAATTTGCAGGATGCAGCCAAAGCAGTTCTAAGACTGAAGTTCTTAGCTATAAATGCCTACCTCAAGAAACAAAAGTCTCAGGGGCACCTGGGTGGCACAGTTGGTTAAGCATCCAACTCTTGGTTTTGGCTCAGGTCACGATCTCAGGGTCATGGCATCAAGCCCTGCATCATGCTCTGTGCTCAGCAGACAGTCTGCTTGGGATTCTCATTCCCCCCTCCTGCTCTCCCTACCCCCTGCTCAGACTCGCTCTCTCTCAAATAAATCTTTAAAAAAAAGGAAAGAAAGAAATTAAGAAAGAAACAAAAGTCTCAAATGACCTAACTTTATACTCAAGGAAAGAAAATGAAGAAAATGAAGCCCAAAGTTAGTAGAAGGAAGGAGGTAACAAAGATTGGAGCAGAAGTAAATAAAAGAGACCAAAAGACGAGAGAAGATCAATGAAACCAAACTCGTTCTTAGAAAAGATAAACAAATTGACAAGCCTTTAGTTAGACTCACCAAGGAAAAAAGAGGACTCAAATAATAAATGAAAGAGATGTTACAAAGGATACCACAAAAACAAAGGATCATAAGAGACTATTATGAACAATTACACACCAACAAAGCAGACAACCTAGAAGAAATTTATAGATTCCTAAAAACATACAACCAATTTGATTACTAGGAGATTCAATCAGTAATCAAAAAACTCCCAACAAAAAAAAGTCCAGGACCAGACAGCTTCACTAGTGAATTCTACCACACATTCAAAGAAGAATTAATATTTGTTCTTCTCAAACTTTAAAAAAAAAAAAAAAAAAACAGAAGAGGAGGGAATTCCTCCAAACTCATTTTATGAGGCCAGTGTTACCCTTATACCAAAACCAGACACAAGAAAAGAAAAATAGGGGCTAGCATCCCTGATGAACACAGATGCAAAAATCCTCAATAAAATATTAGCAAACCAAATTCAACAATACATTAAAAGGATCATACACCATGATCAAGTGGGATTTATTCTTTTATATAATTTAAATTTTTGAACCATATGATTATATTACCTATACAAAAGATTAGATTTTTTTTTAAAGAAACCAAAGTAGAAATAAAAGTTATTTGGGAGAGGAGGGGGATGAATAGGTAGAGCACAGAGGATTTTTAAGGAAGTGAAAATAAGCCTGAATGATACTCTAATGGTAAATACATGTCATTATACATTTGTCCAAACCCATAGAAAGCAAAACACCAAGCATGAACCTTAGGTAAACTATGGACTTTGGGTGCTATGAGTGTCAGTGTAGATTCATCAATTTTAACAAGTGTACCACTCTGGAAGGGGATGCTGATACCAAGAGAGACTGCGTGTGTTGACACTGAGGTATATGGGAAATCTCCGCATCTTCCTTTTAATTTTATTGTGAACTTAAAAGTGCTCTACAAAAATAAACTCTTTTTTCAAAAAAAAAATGTGGGTAATCCCTTTAAAGATATGTATTAATTTACAAAAACTACAGATTTCTTGTTCCTTCTTCCAAATTAAATGAGGCCAATCAAGTCTTACAAAACCCACAAATGTTATCGAATTCCAGGTGATTAAAAGATTCATCTAAGCAGTTTTTTTCTAAATATGCTTTAATGAAAAATTAGGATGAATTTTACTTAACAAGAAAAAGAAAATTAAAGATTATTAAGGGATCTATAATAATGTCTCAACACTTGTCAAATCCCAAATCAGTTGCTTAACTAAAACTAGATAGGAGGAAAGCTGTCTAGTTTGGCCTAGGCCTTGTCAGCTCTGACCATACATTCACATAAAGCAGAACAGGCCATCTACATGCTCATGGGAGGCAGAGTTTAAAAGAGTCTAAAGGTTCAAAAAGATGCCAGATGGATGAATCTCAAATGCATGATGCTAAGTCAAAGAACCCAGTCTTGAAAACTTACATACTGTGCAATTCCATTTATATGACAATTGGGAAAGGCAAAAATATAGCAACAGAGAATAGATCAGTGGTTGCTGGGGGTTAGGGATTAGTAGACAATCTGAGTACAGGGGGCAGTGTGAGGAAATTCTTTGGAGCATTAGAATTGTTCTGCATTCTGTCTGTGCTAGTTACAAGAATCTAGACACATGTAAAAACTCATACAACTATACATAAACCATGAATCTTACTGTTTGTAAACTACTAAAAAACTAAAACAAAAGAAAAAAGGACACCAGAACTTTCAAGTATCGGCAATACTCTATCCTAACTTGGGTAGTAGTTTCAGGGGTATTCACTTTATGATGCTTTGTATACAATCTTTCATACTCTCTTCTGTAGGACCTCTTGCACAATTTTTAAAAATTATGAAAGAAGGACAACAAGCCCAGATTTCCACTCCATTCTTATAACACCCACTACTGCCATGTGTACAGTGGATGAAGGAAGCAGTGATCACATACCACAGGTGCTCATCCTAGCCTATTATGGGAGATTTAAAGAAAATGTATTACAGCAGAAAGACAAGATGCAAAAGTGATTCAGGAGGAAGAACAACAAGACCTGAAGAGCTGCTTTTAGAAAGTAGGTATACTCTCTGGAAAACAGTATGGAGGTTCCTCAAAAAGTTAAAAGTAGAACTACCCTCCAGCAATTGCACTCCTAGGTATTTATCCAAAGGATACAAACAGTGATTTGAAGGGGCACATGTACCCCAATGTTTATAGCAGCAATGTCCACAATAGCCAAACTATGGAAAGAGCCCATCAACAGATGAATGAATAAAGATGTGGTGTATATATATACTCAGCAATCAAAAAGAATGAAATCTTGACATCTGCAACGACATGGATGGAACTAGAGGGTATTATGCTAAGCAAAATAAGTCAGAGAAAGACAAACACCATATGATTTCATTCATGTGGAATTTAAGAAAGAAAACAGATAAACACAGAGGAAGGGAAGGAAAAATAAAACAAGATGAAAACAGAGAGGGAGGCAAATCATCAGACTTTTAACTATAGGAAACAAACAGGGTTGCTGGAGAGGAGGTGAGTGAGGGGATGTGGTTACTGGGTGACAGGCATTAAGGAGGGCATTTGATATAATGAGCACTGGGTATTATATGCAACTAAGGAATCACTAATAATATACTGATAATAACTGAAACTCATACTGAAACTAATATACTGTATATTAATAATATATAGAAATAATATGCTGTATGTTAACTAATAATATACTGAAACTAATAATATACTGTATGTTAACTAAATTGAATTTAAATAAAAAATTTAAAAAAAAAGAAAAGAAAGTAGGTATGCTGGATAGGAAAAACTGTTTCTAATATCGTATGCCCACATAATTCCTAAGGTTATAAAAGTATTAGAAAATTCTTTGAGTCTAACTCAGAGGATGTCAGCACAAAGTGTGGCATTTCCATGGACTGCAAAGGGAGAACCCCACCAGGAATGTGGGGGCTTATACTGTGAGCATCTCCAATACCCCAAGGCAAAGGTGCTACAGAGGAGACACAAAAGGGTCTTGGATCTTGTAGTTAAGCAGGTGCTCACTGACTCAAGGCAGACAGGCTCAATCCATCCCAACTAAGGATGGTGCCCAGACACCAAAGACCGACTCCCACCCCCAGAACCATGATACAACTGAGCAACAAGGTTTCCCAACGAATGTCAATTATCCTATACAATCTATGGTACTTGACCTCCTAGCCCAGAGGTGGAAGGAGAAACCGACCCAGACTTATCTTTGACTCTGAACAGTGAGACCCACAGCTCTATACTAAGGGTACTCAGGAGTAAAGATGGGAGCTAAGAGGGGGAAAAACTAAAAAAGCAACACACCCTGCCCAGGTCACCAAAAATGACCTTGACATCCTTAGGGGAATAAAATTTCTCATCTTTATCTGACAAAATTCAACTGTGCTCACCATTCTTATAAATGTTCTTTTCCAGTCAATGAAATGCCTTGCTGACCTGAGACCCTCATACTTCCAAGGCTGGGAAAACCAGGATGTCTCACTCAGTAATCTAGATACACTTCCTGAGAAAACAATTTACCAAAACATCTCTCTAAAACTGCATGCAGCTGGTCTTGGTGGGCCCAAAGCTTGTAAGTAAGGTAGCTGTGGCTCCTGCAATGAAACAGAGAGCCCTCCCCCAGCCCAGTGTCCATTCCCACCTTCCTCACGGTCTCCAGCTCCTGCTGCTTGTTTTCGTTGGCAGCCTGGAGCTCCTTCATCTGTCGCTCCAGTTCCTCTTGTTCAGCCAGAAGCTTCTTCCGGAGTTCTTTCCGACGCTGGCGGGCTTCTTTATGTGGTGGGGGGCTGCCCAACTTCAACAGATGGATAGTAGAATGAATGGCTATAAAAGGCGTAGGACAGAAAAAGGGACAGACTGTTTATTCTTCGTATGCAGATGGCATACTGGGAAGAAAACCAGAGACCCAGTGTAGATTCTGATTCTGCCATTAAGTACTGGTGTGACCTTACGTAAGTCATAACCTGCAGCATCAGTCTCATCTCTAAATGTGATCTCTGGAGTCCCTTCCAACTCCAAAATTCCACAACTGCGTATCTGTGCTTAAATAGATACTTGATTCAGGAATATCGCACACATTTGAAGAACTTACAACACTTTCAATTCCCTTCTCTATATTTCTCAAAAGGCCAAATAAGAACAAGACATAGTAAGAGTTGAGATTCAAACTTCTTAATATCTGATTTGCTACATGCTGGGTTTAGTCTGCCCTTATCTATGCCTTCTGAAACCATACCCTTATACACTTCCTTCCTGAGATGGTTAAGAGTAGCTACCATTTATTGAATACTTGCTATATGTATACCCTTTACATGCATTATCTAATTTTTATGTATCTTCCTGATTATTTGAATTAATTTTAATTTTTTGAACAGCTATTACTTTCACATGGTTCAAATTCAAAAGCATGAAAAGACATATAGGAAAAGTCTCCCTCCTGCTCCTACGCCCAAGTACTGGCTTCCCCTCTCCACTACCAACTAATGCTAACAGTTTCTTGTCTTTTCCAAAGATATTTTAAGCATATACAAATAAATATGTATATACATCCTCCACCTTCTTTTGACATAATACACTCTTCTGAGCCTTGGTTTTTTTCACTTACTATATCTTGGAGAGCTTTCCATATCAATATATAAAGCATTATACAGGGCACCTGGGTGGTTCAGTCAGTTAAGCGTTTGCCTTCAGCTCAGGTCATGATCCCAAGGTCCTGGGATCGAGCGCCAATCGGGCTCCCTGTTCAGCGGGGAGTCTGCTTCTCCCTCCGCCTGCTCATGCTCTCGCTCACACACTCTCTCTCAAATATATAAATAAAATCTTTTAAAATAAATAAATGAATAAATAATTATATACAAGTACTGTACAGAACCCCATTGAGTTTCTTCTATCATTTATTCAACCATTTTGCCATTAATGGACATTTAGGTTGTCTACAATCTATCACATTTTTGCAATGATGTGCCATTTTTAAAATGTGCAAGTATATTTTCATTATCTAATTATTAACACTCACAAAAACCTTGAGAGATAGGTACTATTTTTTTTTTAAGATTTTATTTATTTGAGGGGCGCCTGGGTGGCTCAGTCATTAAGCGTCTGCCTTTGGCTCAGGTCATGATCCCAGGGTCCTGGGATCGAGCCCCACGTTGGGCTCCCTGCTCAGCAGGAAGCCTGCTTCTCCCTCTCCCACTCCCTCTGCTTGTGTTCCCTCTCTCGCTGGGTCTCTCTCTGTCAAATAAATAAAGTCTTTTTAAAAAAAAAGGATTTTATTTATTCGAGAGAGAGGTAGTGAGAGAGAGCATGAGCAGGGAGGAAAGGGAGAAGCAGGCTCCCCACTGAGTAAGGAGCCCCATGTGGGGCTTGATCCCAGGTCCCTGAGATCAAAACCTGAGCCGAAGACAGATGCTTAACCAAATGAGCCACCCAGGTGCCCTGAGAGGTAAGTACTATTATTATCCCCATTCTACACAAGAGGAAAAACAGCTACAAAATTCATAATTCAACTCAAGTGACCCAGGAAAGAGGATACAAACCTAGGTGCACTTGCTTCAAAATCTTAAGCCACATCAAAATGACAATTTTCAGTATAACATAATTTTACTTATGTCAAGAATATCATATTCAGAAGCCCCTTTCATGATTTAAAAAAAAAAATCTATGTAGTGTTTCATTCTTTACTAATTTTAGAATAATCAGTTTAAAAGTTTAAAAGTTATTAAATCAAAAGTTTATGTTCTTGAAATAATTATTTGAAACTAGTGATTTCTTGTGAAAATAACAGATCTTAAAAATTACTGGAAATATTCAAAAGTGATTGCATTATTCCTCTTTTGTTTTCTGTATTACTAAAAATTCAAGATAGTCACTTCAAAATTCTTCATAGTCCTTAAAAGGGGAAATTCCATTCTCTTTAAATAGTAAAAGTGAATAAAACTTAAAATGTCCAGTTTATAATTTTCCCACAAGTTCATTACGCAAATGAAACTGATGAAAAATTTGGGAACTCCTCTCAATTTGTTTTTCTTTTAGCTATTATGCTGCATGCAGAAATAACTACAATGAGGGAACAATGCTTTAGTATCTCTAATGAGATTAAAAATACAAAGTCAGAGCTCTCAAGTTATATCATGACAAATAATAAAAACTGCCTTACCCTGAATCCACTCCTGTTTCTTCTTCTTATCTGAGGCACTGATTTCAAAGGTCTTATCAAAACATTTTATGAGAAAAAGGCATTTCTTCCCATCTTTGTCGGGCAAGGACTAACACAGAAAGCAAAATCGGTTTTTTAAAATTTTATTTTTAAGCATTTAAATTTAATTTAATCTGAATTATTTATACAAATCTGGCTGAAATTCAATGTCAATGAAAAATATCTATAAGAGCATATTTCTGATTTACAAAATGCTATTCTCTAGGCAACATTACCTATGGTAACAATGACCCCTGATTAGTATACTTCATCTGGACTGCGAGAACCACCAACACCTGATGGGGACACCATGCTTTGGCTTCCTGAGCACAGTGACTCTTGTATGTGAGCACACCCCTTACAGGAACCCTGGAAGGTATATCCACGTCGTTACAACAGGTATTGATTCCAATGCGCTATGAGGCTACTAAGCCAGGGTGATTCCCACATCCACCTGATGCAGATCCACTCTCTGTGCACTTGGGCTGTTATTGCTAGCAAGCTATGGCTCCTGTCCTATATCCTTAAGTAGACTGGTATGGTCTATGGTAATCTCGTGAGTCTCCATGTTTAGCTGAATCTAAGAAGACCCCTTAGTAGGCAGTGCACACCCCGAGACATCAGTATATGTACACTATTTCATCCATCAAAATACATTCTCATTTATGAGCAAGATTTTAGGTATTTTACATGTTCTTCATCAAATACAGATGTGATGATAGTTCAGATATAAATTAAAAACTCAAAATTTATGTTTCCTGAAGACTACACTTCTTTACAGAATTAACAGCAATGAATAAGGTGTCCTGAAAATCACCTAAAATATTCAAAGATACTGCTCGTATTTTCTTTAGTTTTATTTACTGTACTCAAAATGGCCCAGATTTCCCCATATATTCATGATTTCAAACACTGTCTTCCTGAATATTTTCTGGCTTTCTTTTTTGTAACTCCATTTTATTCAATAAATGTTTCCTTAAATGTTCAAATAAATCTGACTTAATTCCTATACTTTGTTCATGAGACAAAATAAATTCACATTACAAAAAACTTCTGTCAGGTATCTTTGGTTTTTGGTTCAGAAAGTCTAGTAACTGTATGCCTATACTATTTTTAGAAATGTTAATTTTAAGATTATTTTAAGGTTCTAAAGCCTAGAAGCAAGATAAAAGACTTGAGCAGCAGGGGGCAGCATCAGAAAGAGGTAACTAGAGGCTTACCTCCACACAGCAGTTTTCATCCAAGAGAATGTCTCCTTTCTTATCTTTCAGATCCTCACTCACATAATAAGAAATTATGTTGGGTTTTAGTACAAACCAGCGTTCAGTCCAGTTTTTCCGTCTATGGCCTTTTTTCATCATGTAACCCTATGAAAGATTAAATCTGATATAAATGCCTGGCCTTTTACTTATTAGAGCTGATATCTCTTCCTTGAATACATGAGTATAAGTGGTTCTTGACCTTTGTGGATCATGAACCCACTGAGGACCTATGATGGCCAGGGGTACTAAAGCCAGTCAAATACATGCATACAAAAGTTTACACATAATTCTGGACCTGCAGAGACAACAGTCCACCCCACTCTCCATCCCCCAATGCTATATACGTTGTCTTAGAACTCCTGGTGCTAAAATCATTGTGATTTTTTTTTAATTCCTTTTTTTTTTTTCTTAAAGAGACGGAGAGAGAGTCTTAAGCAGGCTCCACACCCAGCACGGAGCCTGACATGGGGCTCAATCTCATGACCCTAAGATCATGACCTGAGCCGAAATCAAGAGTTGGACACTTAGATTGAGCCATCCAGGTGCCCCTAAAATTCCTTATCTTTTGGGGATACCTATGGAAATATTTATAGATAAAATGAAATGTCGGGGACGCCAAGGTGGCTCAGTCAAGTCCTGCATAGGGCTCCCTGCTCAGCAGGGAGCCTGCATCTCCCTCTGCCTGCCACTCCCCCTGCTTGTGCTTGCTCGCTCTCACTCTCCCTCTCTGACAAATAAATAAAATCTTAAAAAAAAAAAAAAGTCTGGGATTGTTTCAAGATACAGGAGAGGAGAAAGTAGGAAGTGTAGGATCAACCATGTGTTAGTGGTTACTGGGGCTGGATGAATGGTATATGGGAGTTCACTATACTATCCTGTCTATTCTGATTAAAACACATACACAAAACCCCGATAGTGATTCTCAGTAAATTAAAACCTCAATCAATGAAAATGTTAAACTTGGTCAAATGTACCTTTTAACCAATCACCTTCTGGCACCAACCTACCCTTCTACCTGACCTCTCACTCACTATTCTGGAGGAAGAATTCTGCTCCAGATGAACAGAAAAGAACTAGCAGTTAGGATTCTGGCTTCTAAATGTAGCTTCTACACTCACACTTCTAGGCCTATACTTCCTTCCCACATATCAATCACAAAGGTGTACAATTCATATCTTTACTTAAGCAAAATGACATATTATTATAGGCCAAGCCTTTCAGGGTTGTTTGAGAATAGCTGACATTTTTTTTTAAGATTTATTTTTTTATTTGAGAGAGAGACTGCTCACGCACGTGAGTGGGTGGGCAGAGGGTGGGAAGAGGGAGAGAGAATCCCAACGGAGCACAGAGCCCAACGTGGGGCTCAGTCTCACCACCCCAATCTCACCACCCCAAGATCATGACCTGAGCCAAAACCAAGAGCCAGACGCTTAACCGACTGAGCCACCCAGGAGCCCCAAGAATAGCTAACATTTTAAATATTAAATGTGTAAGTGCTGATAGCCTAGAGTAGACTATATATTATCATTAAATATTTATTACCTTGCTGTATCATTTGATTATTATGTCAGGTTCTAATCATATACTTGTTCAGTTTCCTAATCCTTGGACATTGAAATAAAAGCTATCTCATACTGAAATTCATCTGTAGTCCAATTATCCTGCCATCTGGTGGGCCTAGAAGTCTTTAGACAGAGACCATGTCTCACACTTCTTTTTAGCACTAAAAACCTACACAAATGAACCTCAATTAATGTTTCTTGATGGGCTCAATTAGGGAAAAAGCAAAGACAACAACATCACCTGCTTAGTTAATAAAGGACCAAAGTAAGGAAACCCCAACTTGGGAGTTATTATTCAGTATAGTAATTAAGAAATCGGAAAGATCCACTAAAAATATATATAAATTCTATTTAACAAGCATTAAGCTTCCCATATGTATATCATATGCTATGCAGGTCATAATCTAATAAAATAAATGCAATTTTGCTAAATAAAGGTATTTTTCTCCCAAAAGTAAGGGTATTTTTCTGATTTTATAAAAATATATAATCATATACATACATTCATGTATAGAATCCTATAAAGTACTAAGTCCAATAACAAGAAAGGAATAAAGAAGAAAATAAAATTTACAGAAATCCCACAATCCAGAGGCAACTTTGGGAACCATCCTTCCAGATAGCCCTACAAACGTGTATCACATTTCATGAAAGGGGTTGCAAGATACTTCCTGTTCAATAACCTGTTTTTTTCTCTGAACGATATGCCATGAGGATCTTTCAGATCAACAAATATGGCTGTACACAACATGAAAGTACTTTAAAAATAGTTTAAAATGTGGTCATTTAAACAGTTCTTTCAAAATAGTAATTTCCCAATGCTTAAGGGTACTTCAAAATTGTACCAGTAATTTTTTTAAAATTAGAGCCTAATACAAGACTGGGAAAATAAGAAACCATATTCCTGTTCTAAATCAGTGTAAAAGTATAAATGACTTATGCCCGATGAAAATATCTTATTTCAAACATGTCAAATTCTAAAGGTGCGGAGACAGCACTCTTACCTGTTTCAACACATCTAATATAAGCTCATTAAAGACTTCATTAATCGCCATGGACACTGTCTGCCGATCCATGCCTTTGCTGAACTGTCCATTTCCAATAAGCTCAATCAGTTCCCACACAGAAAGGCCATCTTTACTGTCATCAAAGTTGATTTTATAATGTTCAAACTGTTCTTGCTGCCAACCTCCTCCCATAACTTCTGTAAGTTTCTTAAGCAAGTATTCAATCTGTACAAAGAAAAATGTAAAAGCAATAATTCCTAGTAAAAAAAAATAACTTTTAAACTTAGGTATGTATCTATGTTATTTACACTGATATGGTCAACTTAGGAAATTTTCTTTTCTAGTTACAAAAGCATATCTTTAAATAATTATGATATTATCAGGGAGAAAGACATGGATAAAATGCCTCTGGTCCTATATTAACCTTATAGAACAAGTAAAGGAATCAAAAACTGATAACCCTCTAATAGTATAGTATATCTGTATGCAGAACTAAAGCAAACTGTACACATATAGTATCATACACAAACTGATGTGACTGGATTACTCTCTGTTGGATAAATATTTCAATATACCAGAATATTGATCTTACTGAACTAACATGCAAGTACTAAATGAAATAAGCATCTCAAAGTAGTATGTACAAGTTAGTCCTCAATTTACAAATTTTCCACATAAGCCAATTATTTGAAAGTTATGATGCTTCCTCCCATTATAACATTGACAATGTTGGCAACAATGGCTGAATTCCTAGCCCGGGCTGGAAGAGTTTATTAAATCCTGAAACACACATCTTTGTGTAGAAAAACAGTAGAAAATGTTGCTATTGAAATAGCAGCAGGTGAACAAAACAGTGAGGCAGTAATACTCACTGAATGAAAAATCAGTATCTTACTTTCTAGAAAGCCTGGGTTTCCTACACACTCTTGAATTCACCATGTCCAAAAATGAATGAATCACCTCAAGCTTCCAAACGGCTTCCCCTTCTATTATTGGTTTCAGCTGCGAACACCACCACTCACCCATGCTAATCCTTGTTCCCCGCTCCTTTATACCAAATCAGTGATAAAAACCTACCGTTTTCACTTCCCTAGATCAGTGTTTTTCAAACTGTAGGTTATGACCCAACCCAATATAAAACCAATGTATTAGGTAGTAAACACCATTTTCCTTAATGGAATGAAAATATTTGAGTTCACCTACAATAAAGACAAATGTTTTGTGAAAAGTTTGGCATTGTGGGTGTGTCTATGTGTGCTGGGTCATGAAATAAAACACCTATCTTCCTATGGATTACAGTCAAAAGAGAATGAAAAACTCTGTTCCAGCAGTTCTCAAATCCATCCCCTCCTAGTCCATCTTCCTTTGTTCAGGCCTCCCAATTGGTATCCTTGACTCCAGCATTGCTCCCTTGCATCTATATGCTGCTAGAGAGATTTTTCTAAAACACAAGCTGAGCCTGTCACCTCCCTCTTTAAATCCTGTGCTGGCTCTCTAGCACCTCAAGGACAAAGACCAAGCTCCTCTGTGTCCCTTGGTAAGTACCACCCTCCCAGCCCCACCCCGGCTGACTACCTATCTCTAACACGTCTTCCACTATGCCCATTGCAGATTTTACACTTCACCATACCAGGTTAGAGGTCTCAAGCTTATTCTGTAAAGGATTAGGTAGTAAATGTTTTAGGCTTTGTGCATCTCTATTAAAGTTACTTTTTGTTTGGATTGGTTTTTTGTTTGTTTTATGCTTTAAAAATGTAAAAAACTAGGGCAGCTGGGTGGCTCAGTCGTTAAGCGGCTGCCTTCAGCTCAGGTCATGATCCCGGGGTCCTGGGATCGAGCCCCGCGCCCCGCATCGGGCTCCCTGCTCGGCGGGAAGCCTGCTTCTCCCTCTCCCACTCCCCCTGCTTGTGTTGCCTCTCTCGCTGTGTCTCTCTCTGTCAAATAAATAAATAAAATCTTTAAAAAAATGTAAAAACTATTCTTAGCACATGGGCTATACAAAAATAGGCTATGGGTTAGAATCAGCAATGAGCCATAGTCTGCCAACACCTGCCATAGATTATAAAGAGTATACCAATTTAACACACTTTTTTATGCTTCTGTGCCTTTCCCCATGCTGTCCTCTCTGTTTTGAATACCTCTTCTCATCTCTATACCCGGCTAACTGGTATTCATTCAAAATCTGTATTGTCTAGGCTATTCCTACTTCAAGTGAGGTGTGTGGAACAGCAGCATCGGCATCACTTAGAAGCCTGTTAGCAATGAAGAACCTTGGACCCTACCAAAGACCCCAAAATCAAAATCTGCATTATAATAAGAATCCCAGGTACTTCCACATGCACATTAAAGTCTGAGAAGCACTGCTCTAGGAAAACTGCTCTGACCAACCCTAATCCAGGTCAGGTGGTCTTCTATGTCACTGCACTTAGCATACAGTACTGAAATCACCTCTTTACTCATTTTCTTCCCTACCATTTTCTGAATTCTTTATACTAGGGATCATGTCCCACCCATCTTTGAATCTCCAGAAATCAGTATCATGCTTAGAATGTGGTAGAGCTCAATTAACATTTACTAAAATAAACTAAGCTAAGCCTCAATTTTTTCATCTATGAAATGGACATACTAACACTTATCATATAGAACGACTATGGGGATAAAACGAGACAAGTACTGATTATTTTGCATAGTGTCTGACAGAGTACATACCCCATCAACGTTACTTCCTTTTGTACTGAGTGGGGTATTACACAAATACTTAAAATTATATTTTATGAACAGACCCATAACCACTAAGGAAATTGAAGCAGTCATCAAAAATCTCCCAAGAAACAAGAGCCCAGGGCCAGATGGCTTCCCAGGGGAATTCTACCAAACATTTAAAGAAGAATTAAACCTATTCTTCTGAAACTGCTCCAAAAAACAGAAATGGAAGGAAAGCTTCCAAACTCATTTTATGAGGCCAACATTACCTTGATCCCAGTATCAGACAAAGACCCCATCAAAAAGGAGAATTACAGACCAATATCTTTGATGAACATGGATGCAAAAATTCTCACCAAAATACTAGCCAGTAGGATCCAACAGTACATTAAAAGGATTATTCTCCACGACCAAGTGGGATTTATTCCTGGGCTGCAAGGTTGGTTCAACATCCGCAAATCAATCAATGTGATACAATACATTAATGAAAGAAAGAACAAGAACCATATGATCCTCTCAGTAGATGCAGAAAAAGCATTTGACAAAGTACAGCATCCTTTCTTGATTAAAACTCTTCACAGTGTAGGGATAGAGGGTACATACCTCAATATCATAAAAGCCATTTATGAAAAACGCACAGCGAATATCATTCTCAATGGGGAGAAAATGGGAGCTTTCCCCCTAAGGTCAGGAACACAGCAGGGATGTCCACTATCACCACTGCTATTCAACATGGTACCACAAGTCCTAGCCACAGCAATCAGACAACAAAAAGAAGAAATAAATGGCACCCAAATCGGCAAAGAAGTCAAACTCTCACTCTTTGCAGATGACATAATACTTTATGTGGAAAACCCAAAAGACTCCACCCCAAAACTGCTAGAACTCATACAGGAATTCAGTAAAGTGGCAGGATATAAAATCAATGCACAGAAATCAGTTGCATTTATATACACCAACAAGACAGAAGAAAGAGAAAGGAGTTGATCCCATTTACAATTGCACCCAAAACCATAAGATACCTAGGACTAAATCTAACCAAAGAGGCAAAGAATCTGTACTCAGAAAACTATAAAATATTCATGAAAGAAATTGAGGAAGACACAAAGAAATGGAAAAATGTTCCATGCTCATGGATTGGAAGAACAAACATTGTGAAGATGTCAATGCTACCTAGAGCAATCTACACATTCAATGCAATCCCTATCAAAATACCATCAACTTTTTTCAAAGAAATGGAACAAATAATCCTAAAATTTGTATGGAACCAGAAAAGACCCCAAATAGCCAGAGGAATGTTGAAAAAGAAAAGCAAAGCTGGTGGTATCACAATTCCGGACTTCAAGCTCTATTACAAAGCTATCATCATCAAGACAGTATGGTACTGGCACAAAAACAGACACATAGATCAATGGAACAGAATCGAGAGCCCAGAAATGGACCCCCAACTCTATGGGCAACTCATCTTTGACAAAGCAGGAAAGAATGTCCAATGGAAAAAAGACAGTCTCTTCAACAAATGGTGTTGGGAAAATTGGACAGCCGCATGCAGAAGAATGAAACCGGACCATTTCCTTACACCACACACAAAAATAAACTCAAAATGTTTGAAAGACCTAAATGTGAGACAGGAGTCCATCAAAATCCTAGAGGAGAACACAGGCAGCAACCTCTTTGACCCCAGCCGCAGCAACTTCTTCCTAGAAACATCGCCAAAGGCAAGGGAAGCAAGGGCAAAAATGAACTATTGGGACTTCATCAAGATAAAAAGCTTTTGCACAGCAAAGGAAACAGTCCACAAAACCAAAATACAACCGACAGAATGGGAGAAGATATTTGCAAATGACGTATCAGATAAAGGGCTGGTATCCAAAATCTATAAAGAACTTATCAAACTCAACACCCAAAGAACAAATAATCCAATCAAGAAATGGGCAGAAGACATGAACAGACATTTCTCCAAAGAAGACATCCAGATGGCCAACAGACACATGAGAAAGTGCTCAACATCGCTCGGCATCAGGGAAATCCAAATCAAAACCTCAATGAGATACCACCTCACACCAGTCAGAATGGCTAAAATTAACAAGTCAGGAAACGGCAGATGTTGGCAAGGATGTGGAGAAAGGGGAACCCTGCTACGCTGTTGGTGGGAATGCAAGCTGGTGCAGCCACTCTGGAAAACACTACGGAGGTTCCTCAAAAAATTGAAAATAGAGCTACCCGATGACCCAGCAATTGCACTACTGGGTATTTACCCCAAAGAAATGTAGTGATCTGAAGGGGTACATGCACCCCAATGTTTATAGCAGCAATGTCCACAATTGCTGCTTTGAGCCAAGATGTCCATCAATAGATGAATGGATAAAGATGTAGTGTGTGTGTGTGTGTGTGTGTGTGTGTGTGTGTGTGTGTGTGTGTATACACACAATAGAATATTATGCAGCCATCAAAAAAATGAAATCTTGCCATTTGCAATGACGTGGATGGAACTAGAGGGTATTATGCTAAGCTAAATAAGTCAATCAGAGAAAAACATGTATCATATGATCTCACTGATATGAGGAATTCTTAATCTCAGGAAACAAACTGAGGGTTGCTGGAGTGGTGGTGGGTGGGAGGGATGGGGTGGCTGGGTGACAGACATTGGGGAGGGTATGTGCTATGGTGAGCGCTGTGAATTGTGTAAGACTGATGAATCACAGACCTGTACCCCTGAGACAAACAATACATTATATGTTAAAAAATAAAGAAGAAGATAGCAGGAAGGGAAGAATGAAGGGGGGGAATCGGAGGAGGAGACAAACCATGAGAGACGATGGACTCTGAGGGTTCTAGAGGGGAGGGGGGTGGGGGGATGGGTTAGCCTGGTGATGGGTATTAAAGAGGGCATGTACTAAATGGAGCACTGGGTGTTATACACAAACAATGAATCATGGAACACTACATCAAAAACTAATGATGTAATGTATGGTGATTAATGTAACATAATAAAATAAAACTTAAAAAAATAATAAATAAATACCTTTCTAAAAAATAAAAATTACATTTTAGGAGGCATTTATGAAATAACAAAGAAGAATGCGAAATTAAATTTACCTATAATTTCCACTGCATAAAGATTACACAAATATTTTGACAAATACTAGAGGAAAACACAGACACAGCAAGTCTAATTTGTTACAGATAAGATTGTGAGTTAATTTTTCTTTCTCTCCTTTGCACTTCCAATAATTTGGTTATAATGATGTCTGTGAAATAACATATTTTTGCAGAGAAAGAATGCCAGCAATAGGAAAAACATGCTTGCAAAGAAAGGTACATCCACAAAATTTCATGAAGTCAAAAATATCAAGAGTTCTAAGGATTTAATTTGATGAAATACTATAAAGTCCTCTAGTACGAAAATGATCTTCTCTCCTAAATCTAGCATATGGTAGGTAGTCAACAAATGTTTACTTGCTGGAGAAAAACACACTTAGGTCTTTCCTTTCTCTTGTTGGAGACAGATCATGTACTGTTAAGCTTAACAGATACTATTATTTTCTTGGCTTTTAAATAGAAGTAGCAGGGATTGGGGGGTTGGTGCTGGCTGGCTCAGTCCGTAGAGCATGTGACTCCCGATCTCAGGTTGTGAGTTCAAGCCCCACGTTGGGTAGAGCTTACTTAAAAAAAACAAAACAAAACAAAACAAAAAACAATTTCATTTGTGCCTCGCTGGCGCAGTTGGTGGAGCATGCAACTCTTGATCTTGGCATTTTGAGTTCAAGCCCCACGTTGGGTGTAGTGATTTCCTAAAAATAAAATCTTTTTTTTTTTTGAAGATTTTATTTAATTTATTTGACACAGAGAGAGAGAGAGCGAGAGAGAGAGAGCGAGCGAGCACAAGCAGGGGGAGCAGCAGGCAGAGGGAGAAGCAGGCTTCCTGCATGAGCAGGGAGCCCGATGCAGGGCTCGATCCCAGGACTCTGGAATCATGACCTGAGCTGAAGGCAGCGGTTTAACCAACTGAGTCACCCAGGCGCCCCAAAAAATAAAATCTTTTAAAAAAGAAGAAGTAACAGGGATAGTCAGTGGAGGAGAAAGAAAAAAAATGGTCAAGAAGAGAGAGAAAGAGGAGAGAATGGGGCAGAAAAGGAAAAAAGACTACAAGAAGAGATTAAAGAGAGACAAGAGAGGAAAAGAAAGTCAAAAAGGACATTAAGATAAATAAATGCCCAAAGTAAAATATCTTAGAGGCATTAACATGTACAGAAGTTCAGTCTCCCTAATACAGCAAAAAGAAGGGCCCATGCTGTCTGATCACAACTCGGGATAAAGGTAGTGCAAGCACAGCTAAAAGTTTTAGTAGTAAGGCCAACAGAAGACACGTATGTGCATACAGTCACATGTACAGATGTGACAAGAAATGGTGCAACTGAATGACCATTCTTACAACTAGTCAAGAAACAGCCTCAGCTTTTCCTCACTTACCCCTGTGAATACACCCAAGGCCCTCCCACTGCAAGCTTCAGTTCCTCTTGTATCTGGAATGGTCTTTTATAATGTTAGTAACTCAGAGTGCCTCTTAGCAGCAAACTCAGCCCTAGAGACAGCTTCCCAGGCTCATTCTGAACCTTTCTGAAGGTGTACTCCCAAAGCCTTCTGAGTTTGTCATCAGTACCAAGCATCTGCTCAGCATTACCAGGGACTGTCCCAGACAAATTATCTAGATTCATTTCCTGCTGACTTTCAACACAATCATACACATCATTAGCAAATAACTGAAGGGCCTCTTAATTCATTATACTGGGCGAGGGAGAGACAAACATTCCCATTCTCAACTATTCAATTATACTAAATAATAAATCACGTGCTGCTGTGTTAGTCTCGAGTGGCCTGCATCAATTCTAAGAGCTCATTCAGTTTCAGGAAGCAGCTTACTTCCTCCTTCCAAGCAAGTTTTACCAAAAATAACAAAGAATAAACTTTCAGGCTGCATGTGATTTTTGAGGCCTTTGGCTCCAAAAATTATTTTGTTAAAAGTTCTTTCCCTGTCATCATTAAAAAGGGCCTTTATTGGCTTAACAACAATTCAGGTCTTATTTCACTAAGGGTCTCTTAAAACTATTTCAGGTTTGATATTTAATTGCATCAAGGCAATTCCTCCAAATAAGCCCACAACAGACACATCCTGTTTTGTTCTTGGCTCTGTGGAAAATGAATACTAATGAAAAAACTATACCGACACACATTTCCAGGAATATCATTTGACAAAAATTATAGAACCATCTTAAACAGGAACATACCGTACCTTGACTTCTGCATGTTAACTCTAATATTTTTGACACTGCTTTCTAGGTGATGGGAAACAGAGTCAAAAGCAAACATTTATATAACTTATATTATTCATATAACTACCACTATCATATAACTACCACTGTTTCTTTTATCTTTTATAGTATTAATTGAAGCTAGAGAATAAAATCTTAGTTAAAAACATTCTGGACTTAAAATACAAATAATCATTATGGTAGATGAATGATTAGAAACATTAAAATCACCTTAAATGTATAAAGCCTAAAAACTGTTGGTAAGATTACAAATTAAATTCATAGATACACTCATGACAAATTGAGACATTATATTTCAAATTTTATTTTTAAAATGTACCTGCCTTTACATTAAATTTTATTAAAATCTCTAAGTCTAAAACTACTTCAAAATATGTTTTTTTAAAAATGTTATTAAAGTATTTAGGAAGGAAGCAAAATGTAACAAACAATGGCCACCTTAAGAAATATTATGACTCTAGTATTTTCCGTAAAATAGTGTGACCTTGAGTTACAGTGGTTGGTCCAAGGACAGTAGATGCGCTAAGAGCTTAATAAATACAAAACCGTATTTTAAACCTCAGGAAGCTGGTTCAGCAACCGGACAAAGCAATTCCACATAAATCTGTCCCAATGATTCCTTCTTTCCCCACACAAGTACTCCAGGCCACAGAGAAATTATACATCTAAGCAGAAGAAATGCTGAAGGAGTTAGGGAGGTCAAAACAGAGTAAGTCCAAACAAGAACATGACAAGGTATGCTGCCTGCCTATTCTAAACAAGTCAGAGAGGCTATTCCCTTCTCAAATGAGATTAATTTGTTTAGAAACAGGACCAAAAAAAAAAAAAAATTAAACATTCTAACAGCTTTTTTTCCTAAATGAATAATAGATAAATTTTAGACAAATAAAGAATTATATTTTATATAAATACTAGATAGCATCTGGTAAAAATAAATAAAAGAAAAGGGGACCAAAGACGTTACGATCAGCCCACAAAGATGAAGGTAGGCATACTGTGGAGTCTTGGTGGGGCCCTGGGGCACAGGAAAGGTTAGAATCATGGCACACCACAAGGCTCACATGGGTCCCAGTTCTTCGGGCCACCTGGGGCATAAATCTTTTCAGTTTCTTAGGCAAAGCAGTCAGGAAGCTGGCGCTGGCCGGCTCCCTTCACAGCCTGTGGCTCAACAATGATTTAAAACCAATGACAAGTCCTCCACATCACACAAGTGCTGCCTTGAGGAATAAGGTAAGTTTCCTTACTAATTTTTTTTTAAGATTTTATTTATTTATCCTACAGAGAGAGACACAGCCGGAGAGAGAACACAAGCAGGGTAAGTGGGAGAGAGAGAAGCAGGCTTCCCGCCGAGCAGGGAGCCTGATGCGGGGCTTGATCCCAGGACCCTGGGATCATGACCTGAGCCGAAGGCAGACACTTTAACGACTGAGCCACCCAGGCGCCCCTACTTCCTAATTTCTAATACTGAAATCAGGACAAGATCACTTTCAAGTCCACCAGGAATATTTCAGTGATGCAAAGAACCCAAACATCACATGTTCACAGTTAAGAGACCCACCCCACCTCCAGTTCCAAAGAAAACACAAATAAATTTAGAACACAGAGTAACTACAAAATGTCTTAAAAGACAATACTGGAAGTTTTATTAGCATAATTCTTCCAAGCAACAGCTAGGTTTTTAAAATGCCATCAGTACATCTTTTTCAACACCTATCAATTTTCCATTCCCTTCTATATTTCTCTGTATTAAACTAGACAACATTGGTGTGCAAGACTCTATAGTACGTTTTATTCTTTATGTCTCCTTTAACATATTTGCACTATTACATCATTACTGTTACTAAGCAGTAAGAAACTGTTCCCACCACTACAGTTAAACTGTGTTCTACTTGATTACCAATGACCACCTAATTGGTAAATCCCAGGGCAACTTCTCACTCATCACTCTCTAATTTTTCTGCAACATCTAATGCCAGTAACTACTTTCCTGCTTCTTAGAACTTTTTCTTTCTTTGGCACCCATGACTCAACACTCTCCCAGTTCTCCTCCTACCTTATAGACTATTCAATTCAGCTTCCTGTACCAAATCTACTTCCTCTTCCTGCTACAGAAACAGTCCCCAAAGTTCTGTCCTCAGCCCTCACTTCTCCCACAACAGTTTCTTCCTCCCTGATCTAATCTCCTTCCATGGCTTCCCCACTTCTGTCTCTAGTCCGGGCCTCCCACAAGCCCTAGATGTGCACTTCCAGTTGAATACAGGACAGCTCCACAAATATGTTCCACCTAAAATACCAATATACCCAACCCTTCATCAGGCACCATATCCCCATCTTATTCATCATCCAATCATTCATTCATACATGCACGCGCACGCGCGCACACACACACACACATACACACTGTCAATTAGCACTTATCATGGGGCGAGACACTATATTAAATGTTTCACATCATCAACTATTTTAGTCCTCACAAGAGTCCAATAAATGAAATAGTTATCCCCACTTTACAGATGAGGAAACCCAAACAAAGAGATTAAGTAATCTCTTCAATCTCTTCAAGATTACATAGTTAAAAAGTGGTAGAAGTCGGGATTTAAACCAGGCAGTCTGATTTCAAAGATCATGCTTTATTTTTTTTTAAAAGACTTTACTTATTTATTTGACAGAGAGAGAGACAGTGAGAGAGGGAACACAAGTGGGGGAGTGGGAGAGGAAGAAGCAGACTCCCCGCTGAGCAGGGAGCCCGACGCGGGGCTCAATCCCAGGACCCTGGGATCAAGACCTGAGCCAAAGGCAGGCGCTTAACAACTGAGCCACCCAGGCGCCCTATCAAAGATCATGCTTTAAACAACCACACTATATTACCTCCTGATCGCCCAGGCCTGAAACCTGTCCATAGTCAGGCACTATGAACTTAGTCCTGTCACCTCGGGATCTCTCCCATCTGACCTTCTTTTCCATCCTCACTGACATTACTATACTTCAGTCCTCAAATACCACTTATCTTCTCTCAAGTTCCCATCTCCCATCTCTCCGTATTTCATCTATTTACTTGTCACTCTCTTGCTTAAAAATCATCAGTGGCTCATAGTGCCCCACTGCCTACAGGATAAAGTCAAAACTCTTTCTAGACTCATCTACTACCACTCCTCTTCAGAGCCATCATGTTCCAGTTAGAAATGGCAGGTGTCATTCTTTTTGACTGCCTAGCATCTAATCCCCTTCTTATGTCTAGACAATTCCCTACCTCCCAATATATAAGTTAAAAATGCAAATGGATCCTTTACAGGCCTCCTTTGCAGCTACTTCATGGTACCTGACATAGGCCATACCAATTAGATGTGTTATCCCCTGACTGAACTGGAAAGTGGACACAGAAAACTCTCTCTGGCAGAAAGAAGAGCTGCAGGAAGATTGGAGTCCCGGGCTACACTATGTGCAGGGCCAGAGGTGTTCCACAGCACAAGTATAATCCCCCTCCCTCTAGTGGTAGCAGCATTTTCCTTGTGGTTCCTCATTGGAGTGACAAGTATAGTTCCAGACGGATACCATTCAAACCTGGTTTCTCTGCCATCACAACAATTCTGTGGGCTACCAAATATCTTTTTGGCTTCAATCAGTCCGTCCAGCTGTTTCTAAGTAAGTGTATTCAGACAAGTAGCTATTCAGACAGGCGGAATACCTCACTCACCTCAAAACACGCCTTTTGCTTTCCTGACTCATATAACCTTGCCCACTGTGTCTTCCATCCAGAATTCTTCTCCATTAGTCAAAATTCTTCCTATCTTTTAAGGCCCAGCACAAGTGCTACTGTCCCCATAAAGATAAAAGTAAACATTTAATGAGCACTTTCCAAGGGTCAGGCATTCTCCTTGTCCAATCTTCATAAGAACAGGAGGAGGTAGATACTAGCATTAACCCTATTGTATAGTTGAAGAAACTGCAGCAAAAACAAATGATGTATATCATCCAAAGCGACACAGCTAGTGAACAGTGATAGAGCTAGAATTCAAATCCAGGAAATCTGACTGCAGACCCCTGCCCTTAACCAGGGAACAGCAAATGACAGACCACGAATCAACTCTAGTCCCCTCAGCCAAATCTGGCTCATGACATGTCTGTATACACTCATGACCTAAGAACAGTTTCTGCAGTTTTAAGTGGTTGGGAGGAAAAAAAAAAAGAATAATATTTCATGATCCATGAATATTATATAAAATTCACAAATTCACATTTCAAAGTCCATGTTATTGAAGCACAGCAACATACTGTCTATGACGGCTTTCTTGCCATAACGGCAGATTTAAGTAACTGCAACAGAGACAGTATGGCCCAAGAGGGCCACAAAGCCTCAAATATTTATTGTCTGGCCCTTTATGGAAAAAGTTTAAGACCCAACTTTTGCCCATTATATTACATTGCCTCTTACAAAGCCTTCCTTACTTACTTCCCCCAAGCTGGAATAAATCTTTCCCTTCTCTGTATTTGCATGGCGTTTGCACCTCTCTTATAACAGGTAATCTATTTTGCTTCGAATTACACTTCACTTATTTTTTTTCCTTGAGCAGACTACAAATTCCTTGAAGGCAGGAAGCAATCTTTTTCCCTCTGCATTCCTCTTGGCGCCTTGCTTATTGTTGGCAGTCAATAAATGCTTGCTGACTTTAAATAAAATATTGCAGTATGAACTTTTAAAGAGATTTTCCTAACATGAATATGAATCACAGAAATCACAGACTAGACTCTGTATTGGCAGGAGAAGTAATAACAGGCCCTCTCAATCAGGTATATAAATTGGATGGCCTTTCTTCTTTTTTTTTTTAAGATTTTATTTATTTGAGAGAGAGAGAATGAGAGATAGAGAGCACGAGAGGGAAGAGGGTCAGAGGGAGAAGCAGACTCCCCGTCGAGCAGGGAGCCCGATGTGGGACTCGATCCCGGGACTCCAGGATCATGACTGGAGCCGAAGGCAGTCGCTTAACCAACTGAGTCACCCAGGCGCCCTGGTATGGCCTTTCTGACAGGCAATTCTGCCTTGTTCATCAAATACCTTGAAAGTGTGTTTTTTAGGACTCAGAACTCCACTGCTAGAAATCTGTCCTAAGGAAATAAGCAGACTAGTGTGTAAAAATGCAATAACAGTAGTCACAAGAGTTGACACTATTTACTGAGTACATCTTACATGCCAGGTACTGAGCTAAGTCCTTTAAATGCAGAACCTCCTACCCTTTAACACTGTGATGAGCCCTATTTTGTAGGTGAGGAAATTAAAACTCAAGAGGTGAAATAATTTGTCAAAAGTTAAGGAATGACAGATTTCTTTTAAGGGGAACACTATACCTGA
Source organism: Zalophus californianus (assembly GCF_009762305.2). Taxonomy (NCBI): domain Eukaryota; kingdom Metazoa; phylum Chordata; class Mammalia; order Carnivora; family Otariidae; genus Zalophus; species Zalophus californianus. The sequence continues at coordinate 65,120,464 of NC_045605.1, read as the reverse complement.
TTGTAATTCTGCAAATTAGTCTTTTCTGTATTTACTACTATAATAAGCATGTATTACATATATAATTTTTTAAGGCAGTTAAGATAGCACAGAAACCCTACACCTGTCTTTTTTTTTTCCTTTGGAAGCTCAGGGAAAAGAAGTCAGAACAGAATAAGGAAATGCCCTTTTTCATTTACTTTGTAAAGTACAATAAAAAGTCACCATTCTGGACTTTGAAACAAGGGTAGTATTTCCTCACATGAAACAGTCTTGAGAAATAGCACTGTGGATTCTATGTTTACCATATAGCATCACTCAGCCAATTTTGCCCTGCTTTCCTAAAATGCCATACTGGTTTTGCCAATATGTAAGTAGACAGAAAATTATGTTGTGACTTGTACTGAATAAAGACTCTGGATATGAGGACAGATTCATCTATAATTATAGCAATTTAGAAATGAAAAATCCCACCCTGTCTGCAAATCTCCAGGGGTATTACATGACCCCAAATCATTGAGTTTTGGACTTTTCTGGATTCAGGCTGTTTTGCCTCTGATCTAAAAACACTAGTCCCAGATGTCCTTCTATATCTACACTGAATTAACACAGTACTTCCAAGCTAGATCTATTAAATGCTTTGATCACCATGTGAGAACTTCCCAGAACCACACCTTACCTCTTCTGGCACGATAATTAATGGATACTTGTCCTCAGAGAGAAAGTTGAAAATAACCCATACTTTAAATGCATCTTCTTCTGTAATGAGCAGGGGACTCTTGGTGAGGTTTTTTTTGACACAGAGGGTCCAACACATCCTATTGAATTCAATCTTGTCAAAGTTGTCTTGGACCTAAAAAAGAATTGAATTAAAATTTCAGTGAAAAAATTCTAATGAATGAGGAAATATTCCAAAATAAGCAGGATATAAGCCAAGTAAAACAGATACAGGTTTCCACTTTCACCAATCCAATTAACTAATAACCATTTTCTAAGTACTTGCTTGTGTACCACACTTTCAAAAGCCCAATTAAGATGTTATATTTAGCCTGACACTAAAGCAACATCTATCTGTCCAAATCACTGACTTGGCACATAAAATACTAGCTTGTCGAATAGTTCTTTTTTCACATGTACATGTTCTCTTCTAAATAAAACTACCAACCCTGGTACAGAGGAGTGGAGAATATCAATTACTCAGTATGAGCCACATGCAGATATCTCATCTTTACCTATATAGTCAAAGAAGACATTTTCTTTTGAAAACAAAAACAAACTTTAACTGAAATTCTAAAAAGACAGCCCTGCCATAGTCATTCAACCATGCATTCACTATTCCCTCAGCATCTATTATGAGCCAAGTACTATGCTACAAATTAAGGATATAAAGATGAAGAACTTGGTCTCTGCTCATAGAATATTCAGTTTATTAGGGAAAACAGATATGCAATAGACAAATTCTAATATAATACCATGTATAATTCATTAGTTTTTCACTCATTCAACAGATAAAATTTAGATAGTAATTATTATCTGTCAGGGATAATGCAAAGATACTGAATATAATACTAGCCCATGTCTCCAAGGAAAGCCAAGACAATTACAATATAGTGTGGTAAGTACTATAATAGAGGTAAGCAGAGGGTTCTGTGGGAACACTGAGGAACTAATCCAGTCTTAAGAACTGGGGGAAGATTTGCAGAAAAAGTGACATGACAACAGAGTAGGGTCCTAAAGGATCATTAAATATCAAAGAGTTTATAGTCACTATGGAAAACTGTATGGAGGATCCTCAAAAATTTGTTTTAAGAAACGCCATATGATCCAGCAATTCAACTTCTGGAATATAACCAAAGGTAACAAAAATGCTAACTCAAAAAAAAATATCTGCACCCCCATGTTCCTAGCAGCATTATTTACCATAGCTAATACATGAAAACAAAGTAAGTGTCCATCGATAGATGAATGGATAAAGAAGTTGTGCTATATCTCAATCCCAGGACCCGATCAGGACCTGAACCGAAATCAAGACATTTAACTGACTGAGCCATGCAGGCACCCCTTACAACCTGCATGTTAAAAGCCATATTCTGGGACAATAAGGAAGATGTACAGGAGAAGGCAGAGTGGGCGGCAGGACCATATGAACAAAGCACTTCTTTTGGGAAAGAGAGAAACAAAGTGTTATGTGTATGGTAAGGAAGAAGTCACTAGCTGACACCAGGGAGAAATTTCTCTTGACCTCTCCCTAGAATTTGTGGTTGGTACACCAGTTCCCCAGGAGTACGAAGATATCCTTTGTGCTCTGCCTTCAGCAGCCTGTCTCAGTCTGGCACCATTTCCCACACCCCAATCGTACACAATTGATCCCACGAAGAGAAAGCAGTAGCTGCCACTGCAGCTTCTTTTTTCTTTTTTTTTTTTTCCTTTAACACCATTTATGAAGACTTTTAATGTATGCTTGGCATTTTATATGCAGTTTCTCACTTAAACCTCATATTAGCCTTATAAGGCCAGATATTTCCCCTGCACCCCTAAAAAACACTTTGGGGAAATGACAGGTACACAAAAGCATGTAGCCTTACCCTGAAGAACAAGAAGTGATTCTGTGTAGATTATGTGATGAATTATAGGGTTCCTGAGGGGGAGTGGCTAGACTTATGGCTGGAAAAGCAAACACAGACCAAATCACAAACGGCTTCGTAATTTTAAGAAATAGACTATAAGAAACCCCCAACTGAAGGGTTTTAGAGCAGAGAATGAGAATAGGTCATTGGCTGCCCAGATTAGTACTTTGCAGAAAGATGGTATTTGAGGCGGACCTTGAAGTATATGAAGAATGCAAAGAAAAGTACTGCAAAAAACAGGAAAGGAAATGGCATGAGCAAAGGTATGGCAGAAACATCACACCAGCCAGGTTTAGGGAATCGTCACAGGATGGAGACAAAAACAAGGGAGAAGAAAAGATAAAGTTTTCAGTTATGAGCATCTTCAACCTGAAGGTCTGGTAAGATATTTAGATGGAGGTGTCCAAAGACAAAGTGCAACTGTAGACTAAGAGGAGAGGCAGATCTGTGAATCAACTGTATGCTGATGACGACTGAAGCCATGGCGGTCAACGAGATCACTGACAGGAAACATAAATGGAGAAAAGAGATGGGATCAAAAAACAGAACCTCAGGGCGCCTGGGTGGCTCAGTCACTGGTCGTCTGCCTTCGGCTCAGGTCATGATCCCAGTGTCCTGGGATCGAGTCCTGCATCGGGCTCCCTGCTCAGCAGGAGGCCTGCTTCTCCCTCTCCCACTCCCCCTGCTTGTGTTCCTGCTCTCGCTGTCTCTCTCTGTCAAATAAATAAATAAAATCTTAAAAAAAAAAAAACAGAACCTCAGGGGATATAGACATTTACAAAACAAGAGGAGAAAGAGGAATTATGATGACCGAAGGAACAGTCAAAGTGGTAGGAGGACCACAAAGATATGAAAATTGAGTGAGGAAACTGTTAAGAAAGTTTGATCAATAGTGTCAAATGCTACAGAGATTAAAAAGGAGTTGTTTAAGAAAAGACCACTGGTTTTGCAATTGAGTGATTACTAGTTACCTTCAAGATAGGCAAGAAATTTGGGTAAAAATCAGATTGCAATGGCATCAGAAACCAGGCAAATTCCCCATAAATTTTCCCAGGAAATAAATAGTGGCTTTTTGATCCATGTCCACTGTATAACTTAATTTTAATAAATTGTTTGGCTCATTCCTTTCTCTAAAATTTAATGCACTATTCTTTAGTTTAATCATGCTCAAGGATAAAAACATACTAAATGAAGGCATTTACATATTTTTTTAAAAGTACAAAACAATATGAAAAGCCCACAGCTAACATAGTACACAACAGTGGAAAACTAAGTTTTTCTTCTACGATCAGTAATAAGGCAAGAACGCCCACTCTCACCACTTGTATTGAACACAATACTGAAAGTCCTAGTCAGAGCAATTAGGCAGGCAGTCAAGCAGGCAAGAAGCAAAAGGAAAAGGAAAGGAAAAGAAAAAGAAAGAGGAAAAGGAAAGAAAAAGAAAAGAGAAAAGAAAAAAAAGGAGGGAGGGAGGGAAGAAGGAAGGGCATCCAAATTTGAAAGGAAGAAGTAAAATTACCTGTTTGCAGATAACATGTTCTTTCTTTTTTGTTTTGTTTTGTTTTAAGATTTATTTATTTCACAGAGAGAGACACAGCAATAGAGGGAACACAAGCAGGGGGAGTGGGAGAGGACAAAGCAGGCTTCCTGCGGAGCAGGGAGCCCAATGCAGGGCTTGATCCCAGGACCCTTGGATCACGACCTGAGCCGAAGGCAGACACTTAACCATCTGAGCCACCCAGGTGCCCCAACATGTTCTTTCTTATATGTAGAAAACTCTAAAGATTCCACAAAGAAAACCTGTTAGAACTAATAAAAAAAATTGGCAAAGATGCAGGATACAAATTAACACTTAAAAATCAGTCGTGTTTCTAAACACTAACAACAAACCTTCTAAAAAAGAAATTTTTAAAAATCCCATTTAGCATAGCATCAAAAAGAATAAAATACTTAGGAATAAACTTAGCCAAGGGGACAAAAGACTAGTACATTGAAAACTACAAAATGTTACTGAAAGAAATTAAAGATGATATAAATAAATGGAAAGACCTCCCATGTTCATGGATTGGAAGACCTACTATTGCTAAAATGTCCATACTACCAAAGGAATTTACAGATTCAATGCAATCCCTATCAAAATCCCAAGGGCATTTTTTTTCCAGAAACAGAAAACATCATGCTGAAATTCACACAGAATCTCAAAGGACCATGAATAGCCAAAATAATTTTTTCTTTAAATTTTTTTATTGTTATGTTAATCACCATACATTACTTCATTAGTTTGTGATGTAGTGTTCCATGATTCATTGTTTGTGCATAACACCCAGTGCTCCAAGCAGAACGTGCCCTCTTTTATACCCATCACCAAGCTAACCCATCCCCCCACCCCCATCCCCTCTAGAACCCTGTTCATTTTCAGAGTCCATCACCTCTCATGGTTCGTCTCCCCCTCTGATTTACCCCCTTCACTCTTCCCCTCCGGCTATCTTCTTCTTTTTTTTTTTTTTTCCTTAACATATATTGCATTATTTGTTTCAGAGGTACAAATCTGTGATTTAACAGTCTTGCACAATTCACAGCGCTCACCATAGTACATACCCTCTGCAATGTCTATCACCCAGCCACCCCATCCCTCCCACCCCACCCCCACTCCAGCAACCCTCAGTTTGTTTCCTGAGATTAAGAATTCCTCATCAGTGAGATCATATGATACATGTCTTTCTCTGATTGACTTATTTCACTCAGCATAACACCCTCCAGTTCCAACCATGTTGTTGCAAATGGCAAGATCTCATTCCTTTTGATGGCTGCATAATATTCCCTTGTATATATATACCACATCTTCTTTATCCATTCATCTGTCGATGGACATCTTAATAGCCAAAATAAGAAGAACAACAAAAGTGGAGGCCTTATACTTCCTAATTTCAAAATATATCACAAAGCTACAGTAATCAAAACAGTATGGTACTAGCTAGCATAAGGAGAGACATATAGAGCAGTAAAACAGAGCCCAGAAATAAACCCTCATGTATGCAGCCAAATAATCTTTAACAAGGATGCCAAGACTATACAATAAGGAAAAGATAGTCTCTTCAACAAATGGTGCTAGGAAAACTGAATATCCATATGTAGCAGAATAAAATGGGCTCTTATCTTACACCATATACAAAAATTAATGCAAAATGGAGTAAAAATCTAAATGTAAGGCCGAAACTATAAAAATCCTACAAGAAAACATAGGGGAAGAGCTTCATGACATTGGAATAGGCAATGATTTCTTGGATATGATACAGCACAGGCAACAAAAGCAAAAATGGACAACTAAGACCATTTCAAACTTTAAAACTTCTGCACAAAATGAAAGTAATCAATAGAGTTGGACAATGGTGAACCAGTCCTTGCCTGTCACAGAAGTTAGACTCCAGGAGGGTTTTCAGGTATCGAACAATGCAACAACATAACCATCTACATGATGAAAACTGTGGTAAATACTACAAAGGGAAAACAGAGGATAGTGTGAGAACACTTTATAGGACAGCAGGTTAGCTCTGGTAAGGGTAGGGTGCTACCTGGAGAAACCTCCCTGAGGAAGTGACAATCAAGCTGAGACCTACAGGATGAGCAGGAATTAGATGCATGTTAGGGTGGAAGAAGCCTTACTACAGAGGAAGCAACATGTCTGAAGGCTCTGTGGCAGGAAGGGTCTTGATAATGTGGGGAACAGAGAGAAGGCCAACATAACTGCACTGAAGTGAACAAGAAGGGGAGAGGAAGAAAAGGAGGCTGGAGAGGGTGGCAGAGGCCAAACTGAACATGGCCCTATATGCCATGATAAGGATGTTGGGCTTCACCTAAGAACAACAGCAAGCCACTGAAGGGTATGGGCTCAATATTTAATTCTTGCTTAATTAAAATAAATCTATATATTTAGAAGATCTCAAGGTCTGTTGTAATGATAAAAGGTCTAGAAATCTATGAGTCCATATTCCATCTCATCTAAGATTATACACTGCTCAAAATCCCAGTTTATATCACACATAATAAATCAAAAGTCTCACATCTTTTGGAAAACTACTAATGGCTGCCAGTGGTTTCAAGGTATCCAAATGGAAGACAATACCCTAGAAAGAAATGTGTAGAGTTGTTCTCATTTTCAACATATATTTCCTTTTCACTAAAATCCATACAAGATAGCAATGCTATTTATAGACCTCAATTCCAACTCAAAGTACTAAAAGTATTTACAAAACTAAACTCACATGTTTTCTAAACTAGAGTTTTCATCCAAACCAGCTCAAGACTAAAGTTCCTGTGAAACAGAGACAGTTCTCAGAAGACAGGGAAATTGGCCAATTTGATGCTTTGGAAATTGATTGCAGAATTTGTTTTCTCAGACAATATTCATACTCTTCCATCAATAATTCTACTTCAAATAATCTATCCTAAAAAGAGAACCAGAGTCAGATAAAGATTTACCTAGGATAGTCACTATTATTTATAAGAGTGGGGAAAAAAATAAAAATAAAATATAAGCCTACCAAAAAGGGAATAGCTATAAAGCCACAGGACAAAATTATCATATAGTCACTGAATACCACTCAGCAGCTGGGTGAGGCAAGTAATATAACCCAAGGCCCGGTCTCTTTGTCTTTAAAATGGTAGTGATGATGGTACTTAACCCATGGAGTTGATATAAAGAATTAATTAGAACACTTGTTTAAAATATTTAGCAGAGCGGCACCTGAGTGGCTCAAGCTTCTGACTCTTGATTTCAGCTCAGGTCATGGTATCAGGGTTGTGAGATCGAGCTCCACCTACAGGCAGTCAGCTTGAGACTCTCTCTCATACTGCTCCTGCCCCTCCCCACCCCTCATGCATGCTCTCTAAAATAAATAAATCTTTTTTAAAAATTAATGAAATATTCAGGTATCAAAAGGAATGAGGTACCATGCAACAATGTAGATGAATTTTGAAGACATGCTAAATGAAACAAGGCAGACGCAAAAGGCCTCACTCTTGTGAGTCCAGAATAGGCAAATCCATACAGAAAGTAGAATAGTGGTTTCTTAGGAGTGTGGGGAAGGAGACTGTGAGTGCTAACAGATACAGTTTTTTTTGAAGGAAGGTGAGGAAAATATTCTAAAATTGACTACGGTGATGGCTGCATAAAAAAGTGACTACACTACACTACACTGGGTGGCTCAGTGGGTTAAGCATTGGACTCTTGGTTTCAGCTCAGGCCAGGATCTCAGGATCCTGGCACTGAGCCCTGTGTCAGGCTCCCCACTCAGCGGGGAGTCTACATGTCTCCCTCTCTCTCTGCCCCTCCCCCCACTCACGCTCACTCTCTCTCTAAAATACACAAATAAATCTTTTTTTTTTTTTTTAAGTGACTAGGATGCCTGGGTGGCTCAGTCATTTAAACGTCTGCCTTCGATTCAGGTCGTGATCCCGAGGTCCTGGGATCAAGTCCCACATCGGGCTCCCTGCTCAGCGGCGAGTCTGCTTCTCCCTCTGCCTGTCGCTCCCCGTTTGTGCATGCTCTCTCTCTGACAAATAAATAAATAAAATCTTAAAAAAAAAGTGGTTATACCAAGAACCGCTGAATTATACACTTTAAATAATTAAATTGCATGACGTGAATATCTCAATAAGGCTTTTATTTTAAAAAACAGTATTTCTTTATATCACTCTTAAGACTTATATTGCTGGCCACAGTACTTAATGGGCATAAAGTCATCCACAGGTTTCAGCATTTAACCTCTTTTTTCACCAGAGGTTTTTAATGCTGGGCACCTGGGTGACTTAGTCAATTAAATGTCCAACTCTTGATTTCCGCTCAGGTCATGATCTCAGCGTCGTGAGAGAGAGCCTCATGTCGGGCTCTGTGCTGGGCATGGAGCCTGTTTAAGATTCTCTCCCTCTCTCTCTCCCTCTGTCCCTCTCCAACCACCCCCCACCTTGAACACATGCTCTCCCTCTCTCAAAAAATTAAAATTAAAAAAAAGTTTGTAGTGCTGTATAACTTCACAAAGATGATGAAAATGTAGAGTCCAACTCAGCCATTGTGCCAAAATAATACTATATAACTCCTAAGCAACAATGAAAGAAAAAATAACATCGGCTAAAGGACAATAAAAAGAACTGTATAAAAACATGGTTTGGGGTAGTTAAGAGCAGTATGACTTCCTATAAATGACAGTTGTTAGGCACCCATTTGAAGATAGTTTGATTGCTGATGGTATAAGGATTCGAATAACAGAATTTGAAACCTCATTTTAAGGAAGAACTAGAACTGATGTGACCAGCAAGCATTTGGTATGTCAGCCTAGGAAAACAGAATGCAGAGGCTACTAACCTCTAGAGAAAGGACATTATATTGAACTGAAAGGTTTCTTTTGTTTTTCTTCCATGTGTATGTATGTTTCCAAAAAGCCAAACGCCAAAAAGAAAAGGATTATGCTAGAAAAGTGGCAGATTTCCCAATGAGGACTTGGCATCTTGCCAATGGATTATTGGTTTTAGTCATAATAGCTCAGACTAATCCTTAACATGTGGAATCAGGAAAAAGAACTGACAATGATTCAGACCCAAAAGCCTAACAGGCTATTAAATGTCAATGAAAGAATTAGATTGCCACATAAATATGCTGAAGCAGAACTAGCTTTTGATGTAGTCTATTGGGGCTCAGTAGTAAAAAGGTAGTAATATATACTGCTTTCTTCAAGTATTCACTGTCAGATAATCCAGGTATAAGGTCTCTTTGCAAAAGAAGAGAGGGGAGGCTCACAAAAACATTCTTCCTAAATGTTTACAGAATTCCATTCTTTACCAAAGAAGGAATTTAACAAACAAGCAAAAAAATTAAAAAAGCTAACACTCGGGGAAGGCAAAATATTTGATACAAGAACACAGGCATATTAATCATTTGATGTCTCAGGAAAGCTGAAAATAAATTCTATCAGTGTGAAGAACAACAGGAATATGATTATCTCTGAAGAAGTAAATACAGAAATCAAATGGAAAAATTACTTTTTAGAAAGTGAATTTCAACATAATTTATCTCTTAGTCCCAAAACCCCTTCAGAATAATTCTCCTAGGCAAAGTCAAAAAACCTCTAAAACCACCTGGGGAAAAAGTGGTAAGAATGAACACTAAAGAACACCAGATACCGGAGCACCTGGGTGGCTCAGTCATTAAGTGTCTGCCTTCGGCTCAGGTCATGATCTTGGGGTCCTGGGATCGAGCCCCGCATCAGGCTCCCTGCACAGTGGGAAGCCTGCTTCTCCCTCTCCTACTCCCCCTGCTTGTGTTCCCTCTATTGCTGTGTGTCTCTCTCTGTCAAATAAATAAATAAAAATCTTTATTAAAAAAAGACCACCAGATACCAATTAAGAGAAAAGACTCATCTTAAACCTTTGAGAAAAAACCTAAGAGAACTAGAGGCTGACAGAGTTTGAGATTTGTCAGAACAGCTTTTAAGCCCCTTTCCCCTTCCCCTATATACCTAATAACTGGAAAAACAATAATTCTAAAAGGAAGTAATTAATCCCTCAACAGTACAGTTAAAAGAACACTGATCTAGAAATTAAACGGTTTAGGTTTAAAATCTATCTAACCCTTATTTGTTAGGCAACCTTATGCTCTGTTTCCTCCTGAGTTAAATGAGAATAAGAATTCCAGTTATGCATTGCAGGATTAACATAAGGATCAAATGAGATAGTGTGTGTGATAGATATATGTATATGACACACACAGATATGTATATCACATCTTGCAAATTTAATCATTATTTTCTATTTCTTTTGCATAACCGATTACAATCTCTAAACTTTATGTTAACATTCTCCAGTCACTATTGGCACTTTTTCAACCACGTTTCAAAACAAGGCACTAATCTTTGCTCAGTTTAAACCCACACATGGAAACCTTGGCTGCTTTATTTGGATTGAAGGACTGGCAAAATTCCACTCCAGGTGGCTAAGCACTAATGTAAACAAGAACTTACTGTTTCATCATATCCTCACTCATTTTGTGAACAAGTTTTTCTCCAAACTTAGTGGTTTATTTTGAACTTTTTAAATATTGCTATATTTTCTCCCCCAATTATAAAACTTTAAAATACCTAAATACTAAAATAAAAAAAAAATTTTTAACTTAAAAGTTCAAGATATTTAACAAAAGTTACATCAAGGAGAACAAAATACAGAATTAGAGTACAGCACTTTGAGATATGAAACCATATTTCCCTATCCACTGGCCCACCCCACAAAAATTTTAGCACTGAAAAGGCAATTTTCAGATTTCTGAATATCCCCCAGTATGTTCTATATTTTAATAACAGACATAATTCTGCTCATTGTCTTTTAATTTAGGGCTGGGGGGTGGAGTACAGAAGGAGAGGGAGAGAATCTTAGGCAGGCTCCACACCCAGTGCAGACCCCAAGGCAGGGCTCGATCTCAGAACCCTGAGATCACGACCTGAGCCAAAATCAAGAGTTGGGACACTTAACTGACTGAGCAACAGGCACCCCTGATTGTCTTTAATTTTTAAGATTAAACACACTCACATAGCAGGTCATCAAATATTTGTGGAATTTAAGACATATTTATTTATAATACAACTACAGAACACAAGTGAGCTACCTCATCAATGAACAGAACAGCACTCAGGAAAAACTCCAGAAAATAGTACAGCATCATACTATGAAGTTTTGAGACCTCACTAATCAGTTTCTGTATAATTTGATTAAAACATTTTTTAATGATTTGATTTACTTGAGAAGAGACAGTGAGCAAGAGAGAGAGAGAGAGAGAGAGCACAAATGGGGGGAGGAGCCGAGGGAGAGGGAGAAGCAGACTCCCCGCTGAGCAGGGATCCTGATATGGGACTCAATCCCAGGACCCTGAGATCATGACCCAAGCCAAAGGCAGACGCTTAACCAACTGAGCCACCGAGGCACCCCTAAACATTTTTTATTGAAATATAATTCACATACCATAAAATTTGTACTTTAAAGTGTACAACTCAATACTTTTTTAATATATTCAGTTTTGCAACCACCATCACTATCTAATTCTAGAATATTTTCATCATCCCATAAAGAAACCACAAACCCATTGGTAGTTACTCACCATTCCCACCTCCCCTCAACCTCTGTCAACCACTAATCTACTTTTTATCGCTATGTGTTTGCCTATTTGGGGCATTTCATGTAAATGGAATCACACAATTTGTGGCTTCTGTGAGTCTTACTAAATCTTACATTTCATTTTGGTATAATTTCTCTTTTTTTCCTAATTATTAGGCATGATCAAAGCAATGTTATCATCTCTGCAGGGAATAAACATATAACACATACACAGAAAACAAAGAGCAGAAAATTGAATTGTGAGGCTAATGTGGAATAACAGACATAGGTACAAAGAACACTACATAAATGAACACATTGTAATCTTGACAACCTTTGCAATAAAATTTCTGAAAAATGTGCAATTTTTTATTTTTTTAAGATTTTATTTACTTATTTGACAGAGAGAGAGAGAGCACAAGCAGGGGGAGCTGCAGTCAGAGGGAGAGGGAGAAGCAGGCTCGATCCCAGGACCCTGGGACCATGACCTAAGCCGAAGGCAGACGCTTAATGACTGAGCCACCCAGGCGCCCCTAAAACATGAGATTTTTTTAAAGAATCCTCATCAACACTTTGACATTTTCCAAACTACTAACTTATTATCATAAATTTTAATTACTATACCTATTACAAAGACACTAAACTATAAAAAAAAGTATACATATCCAGCAATAAAAATCCAAAGAAGCCATAGAAAAAAGTATGTAAATAGTTATGGTGGTATTTAGGTGATAGAAAAATACAGTTTTTAAATGTTTTTTTAAGCTTACTTATTTATTTAAGTCATCTCTACACCCAACATGGGGCTCAAACCCACAACCCCAAGATCAAGAGTCGCATGCTCCTCTGACTTAGCCAGCCAGGGGCCCCTTAAATGTATTTTATTTTTAATTTTAAAGTATTATCATTGTCACTTTTTGAAAGGCATTTTTAAAATATATCCAAAAGTTTCATGCTTGGTGTTATAAATAGGCAAAAGCAGGAATTTCTCAGCCATTCATGTGAATATGTGATTACTTTCGTATCTTTTTTCTTTTAATTTCACACAGCATTTCTTTTTTTTTAAGATTTTATTTATTTGAGAGAAAGAATGAGAGAGAGAGAGCACATGAGAGGAGGGAGGGTCAGAGGGAGAAGCAGACTCCTTGCTGAGCAGGGAGCCCAATGTGGGACTCGATCCTGGGACTCCACGATCATGACCTGATCTGAAGACAGTCGCTTAACCAACTGAGCCACCCAGGCACCCTGATTACTTTCATATCTAAACTAAGTGTACACAATATGGAAAAATGACACTAATATATCATTCAGTTAAAAAAAACAATTTGAAGAACTTTATGTGTAGCATGATCTTAGCCATATGGAAACAAAACACTATGTATTATGTAGGGGTGTGTCTGCATGTATACATTTAAAAAGATCTGCAAAGATAGTCACCAAACTGTTAAGAGTGGTTATTCCTGGAGGGTGAGACTAGAAGAGTAAAGAGACATTCACTTTTTATTTCACATATATATTTTTTTTAAAGATTTTATTTATTTATTTGAGAGAGAGAGAGAATGAGAGATAGAAAGCACGAGAGGGAAGAGGGTCAGAGGGAGAAGCAGACTCCCTGTCGAGCAGGAAGCCCAATGCAGGACTCGATCCCGGGACTCCAGGATCATGACCTGAGCCGAAGGCAGTCGCTTAACCACCCAGGCGCCCTTATTTCATATATTTTTGTATTAATTGCCTATTTAATAAGCATATGCAAACTTTCATAATTTTTAATGAACAATTTTTAAAATTATTTGAAGGTGCCATCAGTTTAGATTATTTTCTTCTAAAAAGAAATAGAAGTAGCTTTTTCGCAACGGGTTTGCCGCCAGAACACAGGTGTCGTGAAAACCACCGCTCAACCTAAACCAAAATGGGAAAGGAAAAGACTCACATCAACATCGTCGTCATTGGACACGTAGATTCGGGCAAGTCTACCACTACTGGTCATCTGATCTACAAATGTGGTGGGATCGACAAAAGAACTATCGAAAAATTTGAGAAGGAGGCTGCTGAGATGGGAAAAGGCTTCTTCAAGTATGCCTGGGTCTTGCATAAACTGAAAGCTGAACGTGAACGTGGTATCACCACTGATACTGATATCTCCCTGTGGAAATTCGAGACCAGCAAGTATTACATAACCATCATTGATGCCCCAGGACACAGAGACTTTATCAAAAACATGATTACAGGCACATCTCAGGCTGACTGTGCTGTCCTGATTGTTGCTGCTGGTGTTGGTGAATTTGAAGCCGGTATCTCCAAGAATGGGCAGACCCGTGAGCATGCCCTTCTGGCTTACACACTGGGTGTAAAACAACTAATTGTTGGTGTTAACAAGATGGATTCCACTGAGCCACCCTACAGCCAGAAGAGATACGAGGAAATCGTTAAGGAAGTCAGCACCTACATTAAGAAAATTGGCTACAACCCCGACACAGTAGCATTTGTGCCAATTTCTGGTTGGAACGGTGACAACATGCTGGAGCCAAGGGCTAACATGCCTTGGTTCAAGGGATGGAAAGCGACCCGTAAAGATGGGAATGCCAGTGGAACCACACTGCTTGAAGCTCTAGATTGCATCCTGCCACCAACTCGTCCAACTGACAAGCCCTTGCGTCTGCCTCTCCAGGACGTCTACAAAATTGGTGGTATTGGTACTGTCCCTGTGGGCCGAGTCGAGACTGGTGTTCTTAAACCTGGGATGGTGGTCACCTTTGCTCCAGTCAATGTTACAACTGAAGTAAAGTCTGTTGAAATGCACCATGAAGCTTTGAGTGAGGCTCTTCCTGGGGACAATGTGGGCTTCAATGTCAAGAACGTATCTGTCAAAGATGTTCGTCGTATATCAGATAAAGGGCTAGTATCCAAAATCTATAAAGAACTTATCAAACTCAACACCCAAAGAACAAATAATCCAATCAAGAAATAGGCAGAAGACATGAACAGACATTTTTCCAAAGAAGACATACAAATGGCCAACAGGCACATGAAAAAGTGCTCAACATCCCTCGGCATCAGGGAAATCCAAATCAAAACCTCAATGAGATACCACCTCACACCCGTCAGAATGGCTAAAATTAACAAGTCAGGGAACGACAGATGTTGGCGGGGATGTGGAGAAAGGGGAACCCTCCTACACTGTTGGTGGGAATGCAAGCTGGTGCAACCACTCTGGAAAACAGTATGGAGGTTCCTCAAACAGTTGAAATTAGAGCTACCATTCGATCCAGCAATTGCACTACTGGGTGTTTACCCCAAAGATACAAATGTAGGGACCCGAAGGGGTACGTGCACCCCAATGTTTATAGCACCAATGTCCACAATAGCCAAACTGTGGAAAGAGCCAAGATGTCCATCAACAGACGAATGGATAAAGAAGATGTGGTATATATACACAATGGAATATTATGCAGCCATCAAAAGGAATGAGATCTTGCCATTTGCAACGACGTGGATGGAATTGGAGGGTGTTATGCTTAGTGAAATAAGTCAATCAGAGAAAGACATGTATCATATGACCTCACTGATATGAGGAATTCTTAATCTCAGGAACAAACTGAGGGTTGCTGGAGTGGTCGGGGGTGGGAGGGATGGGGTGGCTGGGTGATAGACATTGGGGAGGGTATGTGCTACGGTGAGCGCTGTGAATTGTGTAAGACTGTTGAATCACAGATCTGTACTTCTGAAACAAATAACGCAACATATTTTAAGAAAAAAGAAAAAGAAGAAGATAGCAGGAGAGGAAGAATGAAGGGGAGTAAGTCAGAGGGGGAGACGAACCAGGAGAATGATGGACGCTGAAAAACAAACTGAGGTTTCTAGAGGGGAGGAGGGTAGGGGGATGGGTTAGCCTGGTGATGGGTATTAAAGAGGGCACATTCTGCATGGAGCACTGGGTGTTATGAACAAACAATGAATCATGGAACACTACACCAAAACAAATGATGTAATATATGGTGATTAACATAACAATAAAAAATTTAAAAAAAAAAAAAGATGTTCGTCGTGGCAATGTGGCTGGTGACAGCAAAAATGACCCACCAATGGAAGCAGTTGGCTTCACGGCTCAGGTGATTATCCTGAACCATCCAGGCCAAATCAGTGCTGGATATGCACCTGTGCTGGATTGTCCACATGGCTCACATTGCTTGCAAGTTTGCTGAGCTGAAGGAGAAAATAGATCATCGATCTGGAAAAAAGCTGGAAGATGGTCCCAAGTTCTTGAAATCTGGTGATGCTGCCATTGTTGATATGGTTCCTGGCAAGCCTATGTGTGTTGAGAGCTTCTCTGACTATCCTCCTCTGGGCCGTTTTGCTGTTCGTGACATGAGACAGACGGTTGCTGTGGGTGTCATCAAAGCAGTGGACAAGAAGGCAGCTGGAGCTGGCAAGGTCACCAAGTCTGCCCAGAAAGCTCAGAAAGCTAAATGAATATTATCCCCAATACCTGCCACCCCAGTCTTAATCAGTGGTGGAAGAACGGTCTCAGAACTGTTTGTGTCAATTGGCCATTTAAGTTTAATAGTAAAAGACTGGTTAATGATAACAATGCATCGTAAAACCTTCAAAAGGAAAGGAGAATGTTTTGTGGACCATGTTTTTGTGTGTGTGTGTGTATGGCAGTTTTAAGTTATTAGTTTTTAAAATCAGTACTTTTTAATGGAAACAACTTGACCAAAAATCTGTCACAGAATTTTGAGACCCGTTAAAACAAAAGTTTAATGAGAAAAAAAAAAAAGAAATAGTACATTAAATTCAACACCTTCTTGTGTCAATTTTTAGTTATCCAAACCAAAAGAGAAACTGAACATGGCAGCAATGCCAATAGGTTATATTTGGCTTCCAAACACATAATAGGTTTTTACAGCACCTTTACTCATACCCCAGAGGAAGCATCTGGATGGTACCCTGAAAAGTCCCTGATGAAAACTTTGCCAGATAACAGCTATTTAGTAAAGATAATTAACATCACCTTTGGTATTCACATTTTACCCTAACATACCCATGCTTTAACAATCATTGCCAGTATATGTGGAACAGAATTTAAAAAGAAAAAAAAAAGCACTCTGAGAAGACATTATAGACTAATACAAAATACAGCTCTTAATTTCAAAAAATGACCCAAGTTGTAAAATACCAAACCAAGTTTTGGAAGACTGTGAAGAGGAAGAAATAAGAAATGTCAGTCTCCCATTCTTTCTTTCTTTTCTGATTTATCCTCCTGATGCCTCACACCTGAACTCCTTAGTGAACTCACCAGCAAGGGGCTCTGGGGCCCACTTGAAATGTGCAAATCAAACAACGCTGTAAGCAAGAAGACATTAGAAGCATACCTTTTCCAAAATGAACTTGTTTAAATACGGCATGTAGCCCTGATTGGAGACGGGCCCCTCATCATCATCCCTGAAGTGCTCTTCAAGGGCAACAGGGTCATGTGGAACCTTCAGCACCGTGCACAGGTTATGGGAAAGGACCTAAGGGGGAAAGAAAGTAGTTTTATTTTTTTTAAATTGGGGGTGCACCGTTCCTGGAAGTACTGCAATACCAGGTCGATGCGCGAGTGGACGGAGCAAGCTCCTATTCCACCTCCTGGCTCCAAAAATCCATTTACTATATTGTCCTCGGATAGAGGACATATCAGATATTAAACTGATAAGAACAGATACTACACTTGATCTTAGCCAAAAGGCCGAGAAGCGATAAGAAAGTAGTTTAAAGGCATCTGCTCACCAACACATGGCAGCTTCACTGTCTGAACACAACTGGCTGCTCCCTGCCCTAGGGAGAGAAAGATGGAGAATAAGCTAACAAATACGGGGTGAGTACTGCTTGGCTGCCTGCTCCTCACTTGGTTGTTACCTCAGTCCCTCCCCAGTTCTGGTTCACTTCAAACAAGTCTCTTTTACATGCCTACAATGAGCTGGCTCCATGCAAGATCTATGACTCTACACAGGAATAAAGGGAATGGCATAGGGAATGCAGTCCATGAGACTGTAATAACACTGTATGGTGACAGACAGTAGCTATCCTTGTGGTGAGCACAGCATAACGTATAGAGAAGTTGAATCACTATGTTGTACACCTGAAACTAATGTACATCATGTGTCAACTATACTTAAAAAAATGCTTAAGTATCTGTGACTATAATATTCCTTACAATTTTTTATTACTTGGCCCACATTAGAATGAAAAAAGCGGGAAAAAACCAAGAGGATGTTTTCAAAATTAAACTTCTCCCCAAATAGAGCAGTGTCAGTCAGTTAGAGCTGTAAGGGAAAGAACATGGAACTGGGCAGCTGCAGCCGAAGTTTCTGGACAAAGTGACTGACGAGGGCCAATCACACCTCTCTGGGCTCCGGTGTTCTCACTTGGTTCAATACAAAGGGCCAAGTTAACATGCAAAAGTACCAAATATTAATTAGCAATCTCTAAGTGTCCAAATATCTCTAAAATTCTAGGATACTGGGCTAAGTTTTCAGCATGAGTCTAAAAGAACATAAATATAAAAAGAGAAAAGAAATCAAGGGCCTGGTTTAGAAATAGAAGAAAAATTAATTGCAAAAATATTTCAGAAGATTTGCATTCTGTATATAAAGCATTACTGGTTTTGGCATAACTGGAGTGCATACTTTCACACTCAGGCAGTTCAATTAGCAGTCTGGGGTCTGTGAGTACTAATCTCATTTTGTATTAAATGAAAATTTTACATTAAAACTTAAACCCCTCCCATTTCATTTGTGCATTCTAAACAGGTCAGTTACATAGCTCAGGCTGTACTTGCTTTAACAGAGAATCTCACCAGACGTTAAATCCCAGGTTAAAATATTCCCTACTTTGCTCAGCCCTACACATTTAATCACTTGAAGAACCACATTCATCTCAATGAAACTTTCAATGCCACTTTTTCCTGCATACACATACTTCAGTCAGGATTTTTTAAGATTAAAAAAAGTAACCTATAAAAAGAATATTTGCATATCTTCTCTTTATATTTGTTTTGTTTCTCAAAGCTTCATTTATGTGCAGATCCTTTTCTACATGCTCTACTGGTTTTAAGGAAGTAAGTAAAGGAAGTAAATTCACAAATGGTTATAAATGAAGTAATGAAGACTTTTATCAGCCCCTACAAAGCAGGCTGTGTTTCTCAAGCAAAACCTCTATTTGCCAATAGTAGAGCACATGAAAAGAGCGCGGTAGAGCTCTTGCTGAAGAATCCTGCACCACAGTCGGCAAAAACCTAGATATTTCCTTTCTCTATTTACCTAGTACAACTTGTGGAGTAACCAAAGAGATTTTGTGAGGATCATCTGCAAGAACGTAAAGTGCTTAAAACCTGTAATGTACTATAGAAATATGAGTTTGGAGAAATAAGGAGCAATTTTCTCAGCTAAGGCTCAAAGGTCATTCAAATCTGAAATCATTTAGGACTTTAATCAACTAAAAATTCCTAACCACTGGTTAAATTATGATGCATTCATAAAACATTAAGAAGAATAAGGAAGCTCACTGTGTGGTGGTATGAAAAGATCTCCAAGATAAGTGAAGTGAAAAAAGCAATATGCTTAAGATTGTTTAGTGTGCCATCTTTTATGTAAAAAAAAAAAAAAAGAAAGAAAGAGGGCACTGGGTGGCTCAGTTAAGCGTCTGCCTTCGGCTCAGGTCATGATCCCAGGGTCCTGGGATCGAGCCCCGCATCGGGCTCCCTGCTCCGCAGGAAGGCTGCTTCTCCCTCTCCCACTCCCCCTGCTTGTGTTCCCTCTCGCTGTGTCTCTCTCTGTCAAATAAATAAAATCTTTAAAAAAAAAAAAAGAAAGAAAAAAGAAGAAACTCTAGCAGAGGGGCACCTGGGTGGCTCTGTTAAGCATCTGCCTTCGGCTCAGATCATGATCCCAGGGTCCTGGGATTGAACCCCACATTGGGCTCCTTGCTCAGCAGGGGGTCTGCTTCTCCCTCTGCCTGCCACTCCCCCTACTTGTGCATGCTCTCTCTGACAAATAAATAAATCTTAAAAATAAATAAATAAAGGTTCTATTTCTTAAAAACCCTAGATTATATAAGAAACTAATAACAGTAGGGGAAAGATTACCTTGGTGGTAGACCTGAGGTATACTTTTTACTGCACCTCCCATTTTTCTTAAGTTTGAAAAAAATTTTACCATTCAAAAATGTTCTACCTATTTAAAAAACTAAACTTTTTTTTTAAAGATTTTATTTATTCATTTTAACAGAGAGAGAGAGACAGCAAGAGAGGGAACACAAGCAGGGGGAGTAGGAGAGGGAGAAGCAGGCTCCCCACCCAGCAGGGAGCCTGATGCGGGGCTTGATCCCAGGACCCCGGGATCATGACCCGGGCCAAAGGCAGACGCTCAACGACTGAGCCACCCAGGCGCCCCTAAACATATATTTTTGTAAAAAGTGGCTGACCTAAGATCACACAGCTACATCAATTTATCTTCGAAGTCTCTATTTTTTTTTACATTAATCTACTCTCTAGAGATAGGTGTAAGAGGAAGACATATTCCACAGCAATGTACCATGATTAACAGATGAGTGAGCTATAAGGACAATCAATGAGTTCACAAAAGAGAAACAATGTGTGTTAAAGTGACTTCATAGAGGAAGTGAAATGTAACCTAGGCCTTAAAATAAGGAGAGCTATTTGGACAGGAAAGGGCAATTGGCGGCTTTCAGATAGGGGAATAACATGAGAAATGTAGCTGATTAATGCAAACTCCTCAGGGTACAAAAAGGAGACACCAATCTCTCCCACACCCTTTTTTCTCTGCCTTCAGGTTTCACAGATCTTCCAACTAAAGTCCTGGAAGGGGCTTTGGATGCCATATTTTCATCCTCCTTATCTTATAGATGGTTGAGTACTGGCTCAAAGAGATAAAATTTGTTTCATTTTGTTTTTAACTAAGTTACTTAGCAAACTGAGACTAGAATTCAGGTTTTGTAATCCCTGGTCCAACACTCTCTAGTAATAAGGAACATCATGGTTTTAGTTCTCTAAAGTCAACAATGCGCTTTGTATGTGTAGGTGCTCAGTGCAATTCACTGATCCAAGAACATTTAGATTTGAACTCTAGACTTGGACAATCAAACAGCACTTGTGTTAAACAGAGGAATAACTGAACTCAATGACAATTTTCTTAACCGCTTTTATCTTTATTTAGTTAAACAAACTGTGAGGGAGACAACACTTAATAGTAATAAGGACCCTAGAGGAGATCTGAGCGCCAGCCCTGCTCATGCACTCTGTTCCTGTTCAGTGGTTTGCCACTTACCGTTTTATAATGGTTTAATGTTTTGCTACCTATTTGCTCAGTCTCAGCATCCTCACTGTAGAATAAGGTGTTAAAACTGCTTCTAAAAAAAAACTTTTTAAAGCCCCATCCTTAACTGTCAACCAAAACTCATTTTATGAATTCAGCAAGAGCTACAATTTGATCATAAATTCAGCTTTTTTCATTGTTAATATGGCCTAGAATAGGGAAGTCTTTATCAAACAAAGTAACAAACTGAATAATAGATAACTGAAAAGATTTTGTTACTAAAAGATTTAAAAAAGTGTGCTATCTTTAAAACTTTTCAAAAATTTTTATCAGCATAAATAAATAAAATCTTTTTAAAAGGTGGGGGGGTGCACCTGGGTGGCTCAGTCTGTTAAGCATCTGCCTTCAGCTCAGGTCATGATCTCAGGGTCCCTGGGATCGAGCCCTGCATTGGGCTCCCTGCTCAGTGGAGTCTGCTTCTCCTGCCCCTGCTCTTGTGCTTCCTCTCTTTCTCTCTCAAAGTAAATAAATAAAATCTTAAAAAAAAAAATTAACAGCAATTTTTAAAAGCCTAAACATTATCTCAAGTTTTTTTTCATAAAAAATAAAATGTATAAAGAAACCAAAATCTTAAAGGACAGAATATAAACTATTAACAAGAAGTAAACACTCTATATGCTTATACAGTAGTTTATGTTTTTAGAGTAGACTCGCATCATCCATTAGTTGGTTTTAGTCTCACCCCTGGGAAAAGTAGGTATTATTGCTATCTTAGAGATGAAGCGGCTGAGTCAGAGATTAGGAGATGTGCCCCAAATCACAGAATTTTATGTGTAGTGAAACTGGGACTAGAGCCCAAGCCTCCTGCTCTGATGCCCTTTCCACATTTGCCACTTTCCCTCTCTTTCTGGAAGAACAGAGAGCCCTATGACCCCTTGGCGATGTATGCATGTTGTAGATAAGGTGCAGTGATGGCCTGGTGCTTTCCTAGCCCTACCTACACAGTTCTCCAGGACCCAATAAGATAGCTGGCACTATTTTGTGGAGCCGAGTTAAATCCAGGGGCGAAGAACTACATGTGCCTAGAACTCTGGGACCATTCTCTCTCTCAGGGAGCCCCCATCTCCTAGCACCCACCTTTGGGGGAACCAGTTCCAAGAGGCACTAGCCTCTCCAGATGAGGAAGCTGGAAAGCAGATCAGGACAAAAGCAATCAGGAGGAAAGAGGCCTGCAAGTGCTTGATTTGTATAAGGACTGCCCCTGAATCACTCTAATCAGAATGTTTTCAAGTTTCTCAAAAAAGTTGAATTTATCCCACTTCAAATGCCTGCTCCTCCAAAGGCCATTCTTTTAGCACCCACATGATTGCTAAGCAACTTTGCTCTCATTACCCTGATTTGAAGAATAAACTATTGTTACTACAATAAAAGATCCATATCCATGCCAACAACCCATCTCTCCAGTTCTTTCATAACTATCTACTATTGCCTCTGCAGGGTCTTTGCTGACAAGAGATGACTAATTAGCTGCATGAGCCCTGTCGTTGGTCTGTTCCTGTTCAGTGGTTTGCCATTTGCCCTTTTTAAGCACTTTACTCCAACTATCATGAAAACAAAATCAAGGATGATAAACGACTAAACAGTGTTTTAACACATGAGTGCATGTTTACCCGCCACCCTCCCAAAGATGTAGAGATTATAAAGGTTCTCTGAAATGTGCCCCCCTCCCCGCAACAAGTCACACAGTTTCCCTTTACAGGATGTGCGTAATGGGCAAACTTCAACACTGAAGGAAAGGGGGGTGGGGATCTCTATTCCAACAAGCTTATCTGAACCAACACAATTACAGAATTACAATTCATAATAAGCAATCTTTTTAAAAAAAACATGAAAATTCCTGCCTGATTTATAAAATTTCAAGCTAATGGCGAATTACCAGAAAACTCTTCCTAACAATGAACCAGAATGACCAATTTCCTACCAGTATTATGCCCTGCCTTAAGAGCATTGTCTTAATAGAAGTCCTGCCCCTTACCACATAGAGTCATTTTCCCTTTCCTGGCAATATCCTTTCATCCTGCTTATCAATGTTTAAGTCTCACTTGCTTTCCCTTAAATTATTTTCATTGTATTCAGCTTCAGAAATCTCCAAGTCAATGTTGACTTAGTCCCTAAATGCAATCACCATCCTAGACACTTTTACTAAATTAATCTTTTTTTTTAAAGATTTTATTTATTTATTTATTTGACAGAGAGAGAACACAAGTAGGCAGAGCAGCAGGCAGAGGGAGAGGGAGAAGCAGGCTCTCCACCGAGCAGGGAGCCCAATGTGGGGCTCGATCCCAGGATTCTGGGATCATGACCTGAGCCAAAGGCAACGGTTAAATGATAGAGCCACCCAGGCACCCTTTACCAAATTAATCTTAAAGTGCTGCTTATATCACATTATTCCCTCATCTAAAATTCATCAAAAGCCTACAGAAGTAAAAACCAAGTAAGTATCTCAGCTCTGTATTTAAGTCACTCGACAGGTCAGGCCCTCTTTAGCTTTCTAGCATTTCTTCCTACCCCTCTGTACCAACCATACAAATCCCACCAAACAAGTTTACTCACTGTACCACACACAAACCCTGCACCATACCCCTTCCCTCCAGGCCTTTGCTCCAACCACCCCTACACCTCCATTTCTACCTAACATAAATGCTATCCCTTTCAGAAGCCTCCACCACCCAAAATCAAGATGGTCTTTCCTCACTCTGCATTTCCCAAGCATTCTGTACTTTTTATTTTACACTACCGCAAATGATTTTTCTCTCCCAAGATGGTAAATTTCTGAAAGGCCCATGTTTTATCTATCCTTGCATTCCCACAGCACCTCACATGCTATCCAGAAGGCAGAAGGCTTTCAATAAACGCTGAATTAATTCTTTCTAAAAATTCTCTTTTAAATAACAGTAAAACTACAATATTTTAAAGACAACAATCTTAGGAAATATCCTACTTCTGTCTCCTATTTCACAGATAAAAAGACTGGGGCCTGAGACTTGGCCTAAGTCACACACTGATGAGTAACAGAACAGGGATGAGAACCCAAGTCTCCTATCTGCCTGTCCCACAACAGTGGGGTGCCAGAAACATTCCCTTCTGCCTAGTTACATCCTTCAAGACTGGGTCATTCTCCGTAAACTCTAGGAAACCTTTACTGGCCCTCCTGTCCACTGAACTCCTACTCAGCATTTAAATGAATTGTTTCATATGCCAGTATCTCAAATACCTAGCTGCAGCTCAGCGAGGGAGGGAATCTTGCCCAACAGTTGTATTCAATATGTTTCACATTTACTACCAGTAGGAGCGTAACACTTACGGACAGATTAAGGCAGGATATCTAACTCAAAACCACCTGTTGTGATGTTGTCTAGAGACTACATGCCATTAAACTACCTACAGTAAATGCCATTGGATTTCATTCTAAATGAACCACCTTTAGTAAGTTATTTCAGGCAATTAAACAACTTAGCCCTCTTCAGAAATCAAACAGAAAATATCAATAAATTTGACCACAAATTTTTTTTAATTTCCCTTTAAAAAGAGATACCACAAAGAAACAAACAAAAAAAGGCTGATAGCTCCAATATTCAAATTACTCTTCTAAATTAAATGAAGATGAGAACCTAATAAAAAAAATGGACAATGGACATAAATGGGAAATTTGTAAAAGAAACTGACGGCTAATAAATATAGAAAAAGATGCTTAACCTCACCAGTCATCAAAATAATGCAAACTAAAAGAGCTGTTCCTTTTTCCTTGAGTAACAATACCTAGTGTTTGAACAGATATAGGGGAGTGAAGATAGCCACCACCCAACACTGGAGAAGGAAGAGAGAAGGTTCTCTCCATCACTACTGACATTTTGGACAATTCTTTTTTTTTTTTTAAATAGGCTCCATGCCCAGCATAGAGCCCAACACAGGCTTGAACTCATGACCCCGAGATCAAGACCTGAGCTGAGACCAAGAGTCAGACACTTAACCAACTGAGCAGCCCAGGCGCCCCTAGACCAGATAATTCTTTGTTTAACAAGCAGGGGGAGGTGTGTCCTATGCACTGCAGGATGTTTAGCAGCATCCCTGGCTGAAAACATTTAAACGTCTCAAATATCTAAGAATAGGAAAATGGTTAAATAAGACATGGTGCATCAACACAGTGAAACAGTTCATAACCATTATTAAGAATGTTGTCTGTATCTATAAGCAGTGATATGGAAAGATGATCCTAAGACCTCTTTAAGAAAATAGGTTACAGAGGCACCTGGCTGGTTCAGTCGGTTAAGTGTCTGCCTTTGGCTCAGGTCATGATCCCACGGTCCTGGGACTGAGCCCCACATCAGGCTCCCTGCTCAGTTGGGAGTCGGCTTCTCCCTCTCCTGCCCGCCCCCCGCCCCCCGCTTATCTCTCTCTCTCTGTCAAGTAAATAAAATCTTAAAAAAAAAAAAGGTTATAAAAGCATATGAAATACAGTCCCATTTATATAAAAGGATATATATGTTTGTGTATATGCAACTGTGTGCATGCATATGTGTATGTGTACAGAGCAAAGAGAGGCAGGAAAAGGGGTGGAAGAGAGAAAAGATGTTAGAAAGATACTCACTGAAAAGTTAATTGCATCCGCCCTTGGTGGTGGAATTTTGGGTACTTTTACCTTTGCCTCTATACTTCAATGCGTTGTTTGAATATTCTACGTATTATCTTTATAATCAGAAAAAGTGAAGGTTTATATTTATGGAAAATTTAAAAATTAAATATGTCTGGGGGTTCCAGCTGGAGAACACCAATAAAATTACAAAATATGAAGAGATCACTGTAAGAATATAGAGTTGATGAAACTAACTCAGTTCAGTCATCCACAAAGAACTGTGCTTTGGCACACAATGGGCAACAAAGTCTCCCAATCTGGGACAACTTCCTTACGTTCCAGTCTCCCACTGGACTATAGCATAAACAAATGTCTTTAAGAAGATAAATCATGTAGACGAACCATGAGAGACGATGGACTCTGAAAAACAAACTGAGGGTTCTAGAGGGGAGGGGGCTGGGGGGATGGGTTAGCCTGGTGATGGGTATTAAAGAGGGCACGTTCTGCGTGGAGCACTGGGTGTTATGCACAAACAATGAATCATGGAACACTACATCAAAAACTAATGATGTAATGTATGGTGATTAACATAACAATAAAAAATTTAAAGTAAACAAAAAAAGATAAATCATGTATAAAAAGATTTAACTCCAATAAGTGTCTGCACCTATCTCTCCCACTACTTTGTAAGTTCCGTAAAGGGAAGGTCTCTATTTTATCCAACTGTGTCATACCAAAACCTAATAAAGTGCCTGATGTTCAACAAATGTTTGCTAAATAAGCCCTATTTAAGAATTTTCTTATCTCTCTCTTTAATTTAGTTTGCTTCTCCATCATCTTTATCTAGATCTAGGTCTTTGAATTTACTTCACTGTATTACCATTATATTCCACTGGAGAGAATTTTTGTTTAACTGGAATCTCTAATTCAGGTCACTTTTAGAGTAAAAACCAATGTCATTAGTTATTCACACCACCAGAACTAGCAGACGTAACTCATCTGATCTGAGGTCTAGTAAAGCAATCCAGTTCCTCAAAATTTGAGTAGAGATTTTTGAGGAAGGGACTCAGTAAGAATTAACAAGTGTGAGAAAGAACTCTGTAACAGAAGAGAGAAAAATTAGGTAGTTCAATTTAGTACACTCTACTCCAAAAGAAAATCTGAAGCCACAGTAAACACCCAAAGTGATGACAAAGATCACAAATCTGAGGTTTATCTTTGCTGCCCCCTCTACTGACCACTGTCTCCTTACAGTCTCCATAATATGGCTCCCATCCCTATCAATCTCATGAAATTGCCTTTTCAAAAGGATTCTGTGGCAGACACAGAGATGTACCACTCAGATCCCTCAAGAAAGGAAATGCTGCCCAGCTACAAGGACTGTAGTTAGCTGAGAGCTTCCAGCTATTATATCTTCAGGGTCCTCAGCCAATGACCAAGCAAGATGGTGGTATCATTTGCTCCTAGTTTTGTCAAGTCTGTATCACAGTTTGACAGCTCCTTTTCCCAATCCTAATTCCTCTTTTTTTTTTACCCCCCCCATAGGTGTTTCTTCTCAATAGGCCTTTTGCACTCCCAACTCTGTCTCACCATCTGCTTCCTGGAGAACCCACCGTGGGACAGATACCTTCCGAACAAGTCATTCTCCCAAGTTGCTGGCACTTGGCAGTCTGGATCATCCCCCTCCTCTTAGACTTATTTTTGTTCTTCTCCTTAGGAGAATGTCAGGTGAGGGAGGTGATCCCACAAAGGCACCTCTACCAAAGCTCAATTTTCGGCCCTGAGTTCTTCTTTCTCCTTATTCTCTTCTTCAAAAGTGCTTTTATTCTGACAATGTTAAGTTACCTCTATTCTAATAACTTTCAGATCCTCCTCTGGTCTTTTCCTCTCAACTGAACTCTGATTTATATCCCTAACTAATTCTAGAGATTTCTACACTAAATTTGCCTCATATCCAAAAAAACCCAAAGAAGAATTCATCACCTTTTTCCCCAAAACAGGCTTCCCACCCTGATGCTAACTTTGGTACCATCATTTCTTTAACAACAAAATCGTGGACTCTCCTCTTCTTGTACCTCTTTTACTTATAGTTTATCCTATAGCTAAGTCTAATTCAGCACCCCCAGTGTCAACTCCTCTCTCCACTGAATGAGCTGCTCTTTCAGCTTATGGTTAACCAGAGAATGTAATGCTGGGGAAACAGGGGCTCCCTGTCCTCAGTAGCAGGTCCCATTCTCCCTTCTGAGACTCCAACAAAGAGCTGCTGCAGAACAAACACTCAACAGGATATGACTGTGGTAAACACATCAAGCTAATATAGTTAAATTAGAAGACTAACCCTCAAAGACCTCATCTGGTACTCTACATTTACAAATGAGGAAACTGAAGCCCAGCAAGAAATGACTTCCCATGGCTACACAAGTATCAGAGCACAGACAGGTCTCCTGACTCCCCAACTAGTGCTCTTTCCTGACACTTTTTCCTGTTTTCCCAAGGGATTTATTTTCTGTATCTTTCATCACAGATGTTCTTATAGATGAGTTTGACACATCCCTTAAGGTCAGTAACAACTGTCTCTTCCTCTAGAAGTATTCTCTGACCTAACTCCTCCAATCCTCCCCATAGGCTAGACAGGTTCCCCTCTTCTGTGTGCCCAGCACTTTTTTTTTTTTTTTTGGAGAAAGTTTAATTTTAAAAAGAGTTAGAAAATGAACACTCATCTTTACACAAAAATGACAATAAATGGACAAAAATGATAGAATTTATCTTAAAAATCACTATATTACAGCCAACAATAAAATAATTCATTATAGGCAAGTGTTATGAATAGATCCCACAAGGCTTAGGTGAAATGTGTACTTTCCTTATCTCCCTATATTTGAATTGATAGTTTGCTGGGTCTGTCTCATTCACAAGACTAAAGCTCAGGGCGCCTGGGTGGCTCAGTCGTTGGGTGTCTGCCTTCCTCAGGTCATGATCCCAGTGTCCTGGATTGAGCACATCGGGCTCCCTGCTCAGCAGGAAGCCCGCTTCTCCCTCTCCCACTCCCCCTGCTTGTGTTCCCTCTCTCGCTGTGTCTGTCAAATAAATAAGTGAAATCTTTATTAAAAAAAAAAAAAAAAGAAGAAGAAGACTAAAGCTCTATAAGGGTAGGGAACACACCTGTTTGATTCCCACTGCCACCATCCCAGTCCAGCACTGATCAACTGACTCATCAACTTTCACAGATGCTCCCCAATTGGTCTCCCCATCTCCAGCCTCTTACCTCGAATTACCACACCCACAATCTCAGACTAATCTCAAAACTCTAACTTTGTCATAAATTCCCAAAAAGTTTTAGTAACGTCCCCTCTTTATAGGATCAGTTCTGAAGTACTGGCTCTAACGTAGTCAGTCAACAAATATATGTTAACCATCTATTCTGTACAGGAACAGAAGCATCGAAAATGTAACCCCACAACCATCACCCTAGGAGCTGAAAGAATTGATGGGGATGTGCTGCCTGGCAAGGCAGATAATGCTCCATCCTCCCAGAGCTGCTTATGCAATGCAATATCATACCTTCAACACCGTTCAGCACATGCTGGAGCACGGCTGGTACACGATGCTCACATACGCCACCTTCCTGGTCCAGATCAAAAATACCTGATTACCGAACAAAGATATTCCTAAGGAAGCGAAAGGTATAGAAGGCACAGAAGAATCCAAAGATGAAAAAATTAGTTTTTCCAATACTGCAGAAATCTCTCCCTAATCACAATATTTCTTCATTTATGAAATTCAACTATATGCAGATTTACTCCTAAATACCTTTCCACAGTTAATTAATTGCTGAGAATTGCAGTTTCAAGTAAACACAGATTTTGAAAGTAAACACAGATTTTGAATTAAAAAAAAAAAAGGAACCTGAAGGTATCATGAGAAGAAGGAAATAAAGCAGAAAGCAAAGCAGAAAAATAGATTCATGAAATGAATCCCTGGGGAGGATAAAGGAAGCTGAGACAAAGGGCTACCTTAGACTTATGTTGTAGGATGGAACCAGGGACACACAGAAGAAAGACCACAGAGGCAAGCTGGATTACCTCGAGTTCCAATGTACTAATTATCCCGAGGGGCCTACATAATAACCTTCGTGTTGAGAGGGAATGAGAACATGGCTACTCTGTGATGGCAAATGGAGTAAGTGAAAAAAGGTCACGCAAAGCCTCTTCTGTCTCTAGCTTCCAGGTACTACGTACCTCAGGACTACAGTGAGACCCAAAAGGAAATACAAAATGGAGATCAAGAAGGTTAAGAGCTCTGAGTCATAAGATTAGAAATGCACACTGGCTCTTAAGATGGAGGGACACACACACACACATACAGTGCCTCACAGTTTGTATATTACCTTCAATAAAGCAGAAGTTTACATGTTATTTCAAAAAAAACCCAAAATTTCCAACTCATCTCACTGAAAGCTGTTAGCAAATAAGGAATGAAGAAAGGAAATAACCCAGAATCCATTATTACCATTTTAAGATTTTTAAATGTCTCCTACAAATTCTTTATTTGGAGAGCTGTCCTTACTATTTTGTTTTGGTAAAATATAAAAAATATTTACAAAGACATTTATAGGCTCATTCATGATTCCAATCCCCTAATCCCATTTTTTTAATTAGATTTTTTTAGTTCCTCAAAAGAAACAACTTTTACCACAGAGGTTAATAGAAACATAACACTAAAGATTAGGGGAAAAGGGGCACCTGGGTGGTTCAGTCAGTTAAGCATCTGCCTTCAGCTCAAGTCATGATCCCAGGGTCCTGGAATCGAGCCCTGCAAAGGGCTCCCTGCTTGGTGGAGAGCCCGCTTCTCCCTCTCCCTCTGCCTGCCACTCTACCTACTTGTGCTCTCTGTCTGTCAAATAAATAAAAATCTTTTTAAAAAATGAAGTTCAAACCTTAAAAAAAAAGATTAGGGAAAAATACTATACATGCCAAGTTCACAAAAATTAATCATATTTTTACGTTGTGTTTAACACAATAAAAGCCCTTTACTGCAACTTGCTTCCTTTATACAGTTGTCCTGCTTATGCAGGGGACATATTCCAAGTGGATGCCTAAAACCCTACTGGATAGTACTGAACCCTAGATATATTTTTTTTCCAATACATACATATCTATGATCAAGTTTAATTTATAAATTAAGCACAGTAAAAAGATTAACCAATAATAAAACAATAATTATAACATACTGTAATAAAAGTTATGTGAATATAGTATCTCTCTCTCAAAATATTGTACTATATTCACCCTTCCTGTAATTATGAGACGATAAAAGGTCTACGTGATGAGATAAAGTGAACTGAATGATGTAGGCACTGTGACGTATTGTTAAGCTACTACTTAACTTTTTTTTTTTTTAAAGATTTTATTTATTTATTTGAGAGAGAGAATGAGATAGAGAGAGAGAGCATGAGAGGGGGGAGGGTCCAAGGGAGAAGCAGACACCCTGCTGAGCAGGGAGCCCGATGCGGGACTCGATCCCGGGACTCCAGGATCATGACCTGAGCCGAAGGCAGTCGCTTAACCAACTGAGCCACCCAGGCGCCCTTAACTTTTTTTTTTTTTAAGATTTTGTTTATTTATTTGACAGAGAGAGACACAGCAAGAGAAGAAACACAAGCAGGGGGAGTGGGAGAGGGAGAAGCAGGCTTCCCACCAAGCAGGGAGCCCGATGTGGAGCTCGATCCCAGGACTCTGGGATCATGACCTGAGCCGAAGGCAGACATTTAACTGACTGAGCCACCCAGGCGCCCTTACTACTGAACTTCTGACGATGTGTCAGAAGGAGGATCATCTGCTTCCAGACCACAGATGACTGCAGGTAACTGAAACTGTGAAACTCAAAAACGCAGGTAAGTGGGGACTACGGTATTTTTAACTGACACATTGGCCAGGCTCAATTACTTTTGTAACCAGTAAGGTTAAAAATTTTTGAGGCTAACTGTCTATATGGGAATAGAACATATAATATTCATAAGATACACAAACCAAACTGCAAAGCAAAGAATAAAAGATATTTAGCTGAAAATCTATCATTGAAGAATGAAAAAAGATTCAAACTACCCATGTTGTTCCCAAAAATTTTTTTCTACTTAGATTCTCTTTTACTTCAGAAGGGCACAATTTAAAACAAAACAAAACCCTGTTTCTAAAAACAACAGGATAAAAGTGCACAGCCAAAAAGCTTATTTCAAGACATTTCCAGGACTGACATGTAATTCGCACTGCAACCATAATTGCAAAGTAAAGTTATAATAAAGATTGCAAAAATATCACTAGACTTTGCTATATTTAAAAGGACAACACTTACTAAAACAATAAGAGTATTAATTTTAAGGTATATTTTGATCTCTGGAAGGAACATAACAAACTAGTAATAATGGTTACCTCCAGGGCAGGAAAATAGTGTGGGACAGGGCTTGAAGAAAACGTCCTCACTTCTGTAAATGCCCTTTTGAACTTTACGAATTTTTTTTTTAATTTATTTGAGCAAGAGAACATGGGGGGTGAGGGGCAGAGGGAGAGAGAGAGCAGACTCCCCACTGAACAGGAAGCCTGACATGGGGCTTGAGCCCAGGACCCTGGTATCATGACCTGAGCCTAAGGGACGCTCAACCAACTGAGCCATCCAGGCACACCGAACTTTACGAATTCTATACCATGTGTTTATATGAACTATTCCAAAGTTTCTCTTTAATGTACAAATGTTTAAATAATAGCCTTCATCACCTTATCTTCTTGGAATTACATGTAATTTTTTCTTTTTTTAAATTTTTATGTTATTTTAATTCCAGTATAATAATAGGAAGTGTTATATTAGTTTCAGGTGTACCATATAGTGATTCAAGAATACATTACTCTGGGGCACCTGGGTGGCTGTTAGATCATGATCCCAGAGTCTTGAGATCGAGCCTTGTGTTGGGCTCTCTGCTCACTGGGGAGTCTGCTTCTCTCTCCCTCTGTCCCTCCCACTCCCCCGTTCATTCTCTCTCTCAAATAAATTTTTTTTAAAAAAAGAAAAAAGAGGGGTGCCTGGGTGGCTCAGTCAGTTGGGCATCTGCCTTTGGCTCAGGTCATGATCCCAGGGTCCTGGGATCGAGCACCACATCGGGCTCTCCCTCTCTCTCTGCAGCTCCCCCTGCTTGTGTTCTCTATCAAATAAATATTTAAAAAAATACATTATCAGTGCTCATCACAATATATGTACTCTTAATCCCCCTTACCTATTTCACCCATCCCCCCCACCAACCTCCCTTCTGGTGACTACCAGTTTGTTCTCTATATGTCAGTCTTTTTTTTCTTTGTTCATTTGTTTTGTTTCTTGAATTCCACATGAGTGAAATCATATGGTATTTGTCTTTCTCTGACTTATTTCACTTAGCATCATGCCCTCTAGATCCATCCATGCTGTTGCAAATGACAAGATTTCACTCTTTTTCATGGCTGAGTAATATTCCATTGTATGTAGGGGCGCCTGGGTGGCTCAGTTGGTTGAGCCTCTGCCTTCAGCTTGAGTCATGATCCCAGGGTCCTGGGTTCGAGTTCCGCATGGGGCTCCCTGCTCAGCAGGGAGCCTGCTTCTCCCTCTGCCCCTCCTTCATGCTCATGCTCTTGCTTGCTCTCTCCCTCAAATGAATAAATTAAAAAATCTTAAAAAAAATATGCCATTGTATGTATACACCACATCTTCTTTATCTGTTCATTTATCAATGGACACTTGGGTTGCCTCCTTGCCTCCATATCTTGTTGTTATAAATAATGCTGCAATAAACAGAGGGGTGAATATATCTTCCAAATTAGTGTTTTCATATTTCATAAATATCCAGTCATGGAGTTACTGGATCATATGGTAATTCTATATTGCATTTTTTAAGAAACCTCCATACCATTTTCCAGAGTGGCTGCACCAGTTTGCATTTCCACCAACAGTGCATGAGGGTTCCTTTTTTTCCACATTCTCACCAACACTTGCTGTTTCTTGTGTTTTTTATGTTAGTCATTCTGACAGCTATGAGGTGTTATCTCCTTGTGGTTCTGATTTGCACTTCCCTAATGGTAAGCAACATTGAGCATCTTTTCATGTGTCTGTTGGCCATCTGGATGTCTTCTTAGGAGAAATGTCTGTTCACAGGTGCCTGGGTGGCTCAGTCGGTTAAGCATCTGCCTTCGGCTCAGGTCAGGATCCCAGGGTCCTGGGATCGAGCCCCACTTTGGGCTCCCTGCTCAGCGGGGAGTCGGCTTCTCCCTCTACCCCTCCACCCTGTTCATGATCTCTCTCTCACTCTCTCTCTCAAATACATAAATAAAATCTTTATTTTTCATTTATTTTTTTTAAAGATTTTATTTATGTATTTGTCAGAGAGAGAAACAGAGTACGAGCAGGGGGAACAGCAGGCAGAGGGAGAAGCAGGTTCTCCACTGAGGAAGAAGCCCCATGCAGGACTTGATCCCTGGAATCATGACCTGAGCCAAGGGCAGACGCTTAATGACTGAGCCACCCGGGTATCTCAATAAATAAAATCTTTATTAAAAAAAAGTCTGTTCGTATCTTCTGCCCATATTTTAATTGAATTATTTGGGTTTTTGGGTGTTGAGCTGTGTAAGTTCTTTACATATTTTGGATACTAACACTTTATCAAATGCAGCATTTGCAACTATCTTCTCCCATTCAGTAGGCTGTGTTTTAGTTTTGTTGATTGTTTCCTTTGCTGTGCAGAAGCTTTTTATTTTGATGTAGTCCCAATTGCTTATTTTTGCTTTTATTCTCCTTGCCTTAGGAGACATATTTAGAAAAATGCTAAGGCCAATTATTGCCTATGCTCTCCTCTATGACTTTTATGATTTCAGGTTGGAATTGCATGTACTTCTAAGTAACAACGGAGATTTATTACCTTTCAGCAAGACCACTGAAATTCTAAATCATCTGAAGATCATTTTAAAACATAAGTAGAGGGGCGCCCAGGTGGCTCAGTCATTGAGTGTCTGCCTTCGGCTCAGGTCCTGATCCCAGGGTCCTGGGGTTGAGCCCCACATTGGGCTCCCTGCTCTGTGGGAAGCCTGCTTCTCCCTCTCTCACTCCCCCTGCTTGTATTCCCTCTCTCGCTCTCTCTTTGTCAAATAAATAAATAAAAATATTTAAAAATAAAAAAATAAAATAAAATAAAACATAAGTAGAGAAGAAAATAATTATTGCCTCTACTTCAAATAATATCCCCTATACCTATTTCCATTGACTTCTGCAAATTTACATCAAAACCTAAAAATAACAAAGTCTGCTTCAGATGGCATATTAATAAGGTTTCATAAAGAATCCACATACAAATGTTCCTCATTAAAAAAATATATATCCAGGGGCACTGGCTGAGTCAGTGGAGTGTATGACTCTTGATCTTGGGATTGTGAGTTCAAGCCCACATTGGGTGTAAAGATTAATTAAAAATAAAAATAAAATGGCAAGATTTCATTTTCTGATGGCTGCATAATATTCCATTATATATCCCTATATCTATATACCACATCTTTTTTATCCATTCATCTGTCAATGGACATTTAGGCTCTTTCCATAGTTTGGCTCTTGTGGACATTGCTGCTATAAACATTGGGATGCACGTACCCCTTCGGATCCCTACATTTGTATCCTTGGGGTAAATACCCAGTAGTGCAATTGCTGGATCGTATGGTAGCTCTATTTTCAACTTTTTGAGGAACCTCCATACTGTTTTCCAGAGTGGCTGCACCAGCTTGCATTCCCACCAACAGTGTAGGAGGCTTCCCCTTTCTCCACATCCCCGCCAACATCTGTTGTTTCCTGACTTGTTAATTTTAGCCATTCTGACTGGTGTGAGGTGGTGTCTCATTGAGGTTTTGATTTGGATTTCCCTGATGCCAAGTGATGTTGAGCACTGTTTCATGTGTCTGTTGGCCATTTGTATGTCTCCTTTGGAGAAATGTCTGTTCATGTCTTCTGCCCATTTCTTGATTGGATCATTTGTTCTTAGTGTGTTGAGTTTGGTAAGTTCTTTATAGATTTTGAATACTAGCTTTTTATGTGATATATCATTTGTAAATATCTTCTCCCATTCTGTGGTTGTCTTTTGGTTTTGTTGATTATTTCCCTTGGTGTTGTCCCAATAGCTTGATGAAGACTCAGTAGTTCATTTTTGCTATTTTTAGACTCTTAAGAGTTAATATCATAATTGGTTTATTAAATACCAGACTAAATATCCAAAACAAGTGTTAAAGTTTATCACTTTGTAAAACTATATGGGCATTCTAAAATATTTTTGAACTTGCCTTTTTGAATTACCTTCACAATATTTGACACAACGAATGGATAATCACTAACTATGTAATAAACACTTCATGTGTTAGATACTTTGCCCAATGCTAGGGGTGGTAGTAGAGGTGGGGGGGGAAAAGAAACAAATACAAATTTTTGCCTTCAAAGAGTTTAAATTTTGGTAGGCAAATTAAGAAAATAATCAACCATTAGAGATGGTTGGTCCTCTCTCTCTCTCAATTATATTACTCAGTTACCTTATCCTTAAGAAATGTAAGTCGGCTTCTCCCTCTGCCCCTCCCCCGCCACTCATGCTCGCTCTCTCTCTCTCTTCCTCTCTCACTTGCTCTCTATCTCAAATAAATAAATAAGATTTTTAAAAAGAAAAAGAAAAATAAGATCTGGTGGTTGAGATAAGAAATAAATATTGGATAAAGGATGTTGAGTGGGTTAGAAAATAAGGGGCCATGAGATTTTAGAGGAAGAGGTGATTACTTTTTTCTTTTTTTTTTAAGATTTTATTTATTTATTTGACAGAGAGAGACACAGCGAGAGAGGGAACACAAGCAGAGGGAGTGGGAGAGGGAGAAGCAGGCTTCCCGCAGAGCAGGGAGCCTGATGCAGGGCTCGATGCGGGGCTCGATCCCAGGGCGCTGGGATCATGACCTGAGCCGAAGGCAGTCTCTTAACAACTGAGCCACCCAGGTGCCCCGAGGTGATTACTTTTTACTGGTGAGATTATTTCATGAAAAAAGCTTTGAAATGAACTCTGAAGACAGGATGTGATTATATAGAAATGCGGGAGGGAGAGGTAAACCCGTTCTATTCATTCATTCATTGGATATTCGTTGGATATTTGTTGACTGCTGTTCGCTCCAAGGCATCCCTGTGAACTATTTGCAACAGACAGGAATTAATCAGGCATTTATGGGGACTTCTCTGTAATTTATTTTGATTGCAGTATAGAATATAAGTGTGTGTGTGTGAACGTATATTTAAGGGAGAGTTATTGCTGGTGATAAAGCAATAGAAATAGATTGTGGTTAACGCATGGAAGACTTTGAGTACCAGGTTAATGAGGTAGGTGCCATAGAGCCTCCAAGTTTTCTGAGAAGTGATGGGCCATGATAAAAAGTGAACTTTAGGAAGTCACTTGGGCTGTAGCATGTGACCTGGGTTAGAGTGGATTGGGCATATTGGAATTAGGGAACAATTGTTGTAGCCCTAATGAGAGGTAATAGGGGCTGGAGGTGGTGAGGACAGACAAGTGGGGGATGGTGGGTGAAGGAGTTTTGCTGTCTAGTAGCCTCGGCTTATGACTGGGTGTGAGGAGAAATGAAAAGGACAGAGTCAGAACTGTTTCAAATTTCAACTGTGGATGACCAATGGATAGTAGTGGTTTTTAATAGAAATGGGAAAGTTATGAAAAGGAACTGTTAGAGAAGAAAGGAAAGTTAGCTTTGAACACGTATAGGGTTTTGTTTACTTTATTTTGTTTTTGACTTCCTTGCTGGAGATGATGTCCTTAGCAAGGGTGGGGCTGTCAGTACAGGATCTGATTAGTTGAAACTTGGCAAAAAGACAGGAATTAATTGATGGCCTTGGGGAATGACTAGAGTATGTGGTGAGAGGAAGAATAGAAGCCAAGGGACTGGAAACAAGAGTAAGAACCACTTTGGAGCAACACTGGAACTGAGGGAGAAGAGATTTCAAGGAAGACATAGTCTCTTATCTTTGAGAGTTATTATTATTATTGTTCTATACATATATTTTGGAGATTGTAAAGTAATGAGAGTGACTCTAACAAACTATAGCTTATAAACTACATATTTCTTCTCTAAAGAGAAGTTGTGAAAAGTTTGTGGAGTATTGGCATCATCTTGGGAATAAATTCAATTTTTTACTTTTAGGAGATTACTTTGTAGTACAGTACTCATTTAGATAGATGTGTTTGAGTCACTGCTATAAGTAGTAAATACTGGGGCACCTGGGTGGCTCAGTCGGTTAAATGTCTGCCTTCGGCTCAGGTCATGATCTCAGGGTCCTGGGATCCAGCCTTGCACTGGGTTCCCTGCTCCGCGGGGAGTCTGCTTCTCCCTTTCCCTATGTCCCCCCAGCCCCCACTCTCTCTCAAATAAATAAATAACATCTTTTTTTTAAAGATGTTATTTATTTATTTGACAGAGAGAGACACAGCGAGAGAGGGAACACAAGCAGGGGGAGTGGGAGAGGGAGAAGCAGGCTTCCCGCCGAGCAGGGAGCCCGATGCCCTGGGATCATGACCCGAGCCGAAGGCAGCCGCTGAACGACTGAGCCACCCGGGCGCTCCTAAATAAATCAAATCTTTAAAAAAAATAGTAAATATTTTCTTCCAGGGTCTCCGATTTAGTACAAAAAAAGCTTATGTTTTATACCTAATTTTTATTAACTAATAAGCATATTTTTGAGTAAAACAAAAATTACTACCTCAATAAATTCTGTAACTTGAAATCCAAAGAATAAATTAACAACATAAGTTATTATTTTGTTGTTGCAAACATACACTTTCATTAAATTTATCAATAAGATAAAAATATGGAACACAGAATTGGAAAACCACTTGTGACTTGCATAAGCTACTATAGAGGCAAGATGTTGAGGTTGTTTAGTCACAGTGATGCTTCCTTGTTAAGACAACTGGGCATGAGGTCAATGTAGGTCAATATCTTCCTGATCCTCATTAATGTACCCTTCTCCTCCCCCCAAGCCCCTGCTCCCTGTACCCTCCAAAAAAAGGGGAACCATCTCTGCTTCACTTTTCTTAACCTTGATTCTTTCTCCCTCTTCCTTCCGCATTCCCTGTGATCTCCCAGGCTTCTTCCTTGCATTTTGTGCACCCTCTGCAGGAGACCTTTCTTTGGCTCCACTTGTGTTTCTGGCTCCCCACCTGAACTGCGGTTGTACAAGTCTTTACCCCCCACCACACTCAGCCTTTGTACGGCCCTAGAAGTTATCAGCTGTATTAGTTTAACAATGGGATTGTTAGAAGGCAACTCGTTTTTTTTTAATTGTCGTACTGATTTGGTGTTACTCTGTTTTTCAGGCTGGATACAGAGGAACATTAAACTGAATTATTATTTTATTTTATTCTTAAATTTTATTTATTTATTTATTTTTAAAGATCTTATTTATTTGACAGAGAGAGACACAATGAGAGAGGGAACACAAGCAGGGCGAGTGGGAGAGGGAGAAGCAGGCTTCCTGCTGAGCAGGGAGCCCGATGCGGGGCTCGATCCTAGGACCCTGGGATCATGACCTGAGCTGAAGGCAGATGCTTAACGACTGAGCCACCCAGGCGCCCCAAATTTTATTTATTTTTTTAAAGATTTTTATTTGAGAAAGAGAGAGAGAGCACAAGTGGTGCGGGAGGTAAAGAGCTAGTGGGAGAAGCAGGCTTCCCGTGGAGCAGGGAGCCTAATGCGGGGCTCGATCCCAGGACCCTGGGATCATGACCTGAGCCAAAGGCAGACACTTAACGACTGAGCCACCCAGACGCCCCAACAAATAACATATTATATGTTAATAAAAAATAAATAGATTTTTAAAAGAGAAAGAAAAAAGAGCCTAAAAATACTAATCTTGTTATGAAATTAACATGGTACCTTACACAGAATAGACACACAAAAGGTTATAGTACGAACAAATGAATGAATGAACAAATTAAGGCAAAAACTCTA
Organism: Zalophus californianus; assembly: GCF_009762305.2. Lineage (NCBI taxonomy): Eukaryota > Metazoa > Chordata > Mammalia > Carnivora > Otariidae > Zalophus > Zalophus californianus. Next base: position 65,080,740 of record NC_045605.1, on the reverse strand, counting down.
CTCCTAGACAATAAATCAGTGGACATCAAACTTCAGAGTCAAAACAAAAAGGGGAGATCTAAATAGAAATTTTTTTCTTAATATTTTCCATTCCAGGAAGACTGGTAAGATGAACAGAACTAAATCAATCCCAAAGTCTCTCGGTTAAGTAGACAAGGGACAGACAAAATACAACTGCATAGCTGCATTATCAACATCTTGTGGCTGAAGGTATGTACTGGGATTTAGTATTTCTTGCCAAGCCTTTCAGTCAAGAATCCTCTTTTTCTACAAGCAGCCACAAGGAAAATTTTGAATGGAGTGCAACAAAAGTAATAGAAACATCTCATTTATGTCGGGCACCTGGGTGGCTCAGTTGGTTAAGCGACTGCCTTCGGCTTGGGTCATGATCCTAGAGTCCTGGGATCGAGCCCCACATCGGGCTCCCTGCTCAGCAGGGAGCCTGCTTCTCCCTCTGACCCTCTCCCCTATCATGCTGTCTCTCTCTTAAATAAATAATAAATAAATAAATAAATAAATAAATAAATAAATAAAATCTTTAAGAAAAAAAGAAACATCTCATTTATGTCATCAACTAAATGAGAAAAACATTAAGAAACATTGGCTCAAAAGTTGGAAAATCTTGGTATAGATTTAGCTACTACTTACAACTGGGAGTCTGGGCAAGCCACCAAACACCTCATAAGCTTAATCCACCTTATCTATAAAATTAAAGAGTTATCGGGGCACCTGGGTGGCTCAGGCTCAGGTCATGATCCCAAGGTCCTGGGACTGAGCCCCACTTTGGGCTCCCTGCTCAGTGGGGAGCCTGCTTTCCCTTTTCCCTCTGCCTGCCACTTCCCCTGCTTGTGCGTACTCTCTCTCTCTCTCAAATAAATAAAATCTTTTTCTAAAAAATTAAAGAGTTATCTGGGGAGAAAAAACTATTAAGAGATCTTTAAAATAAAAATGGTGGTTGAAAGCAAAAAAATTTTAACATTGTCTGATAAGGTTTTCAATGTGTGTAAATTAATAAATATGACAATTATAAAGCAGAGGTTAAAAGGACTTAAATGGTGGGTGCCTGGGTGGCTCAGTCGTTAAGCATCTGCCTTCGGCTCAGGTCATGATTCCCAGGGTTCTGGGATCGAGTCCCACATCAGGCGCCCCGCTCAGCGGGAGACCTGCTTCTCCCTCTCCCACTCCCCCTGCTTGTGTTCCTGCTCTCGCTGTGTCTCTCTCTGTCAAATAAATAAATAAAATCTTTAAAAAAAGGACTTAAATGGTGATAAGGTTTCCACATTCCTCCTAAAGTGGTAAAATATTAACTCTAAGTAAACTGAAAAGTTAGGTATGTATTATAATCTCTAGAGCAGTCATTAAGAAAACTATACAAAGAAATATAGTAAAAAAACTCATTATTGAGGCGCCTGGGTGGCTCAGTCAGTTAAGCATCTGCCTTCTGCTCAGGTCATGGTCCCGGGGTCCTAGGATCAAAGCCCCAGATCGGGATCCCTGCTCAGCGGGGAGCCTGCGTCTCCCTCTCCCTGCAGCTCCTCCTGCTTATGCTCACTCTCTCTCCCTCTCTCTGTGTCAAATAAATGAAAATCTTAAAAAAAAAAAAAGAACTCAGTATTAAAATGAAATACTAAAGTATATTCAAATAATCTACAAGAAGGAAGGAAAGGAGAAACAGTGGAACAAAAAATTGGAAAACAGAAACCAAACAGTAAAATTAGTAACCTTAAATCTAACCATATCAATAATTACATTAAATGTAAATGGTCTAAACACAACAATTAAAAACAGAGATTGTCAGAATGGATTAAAGAACAAGCCCCAACTACATGCTATCTACAAGAAATCCACTTTAAATATAGTGGTGTAGGTAAATTAAAAGTCAAAACAGTAAGGGTGCCTGGGTGGCTCTGTTGGTTAAGCATCTGCCTTCAGCTCAGGTCAAGATCCTGGGGTCCTGAAATCAAGTCTCACATTGGGCTCCTTGCTCAGCAGGGAGCCTGCTTCTCCCTCTGCCTGCCGCTCCCCCCTGCTTGTGCGCACTCTCTCTCACTCTCAAATAAATAAAATCTTTAAAAAAGAAAAAAAAAAGTAAAAAGTAAAACACAGCTCTATTCATAATCACCAAAAAGGGGAAATAACACAAATGTTCAAGGGTGAATAGATTAACTTCAGTTAATCCCATTACATGGGATACATACAAATCATACAATGGATTACTTAATAAAAAAGAATTATTAATACATACTCACAATAACATGGATGAATCTCTAAGGCATTACCCTGAGTAAAAGAAGCCAGTGTCAAAAGGTTACATACTAAATGACTTCTTTTACATGACACGGTGGAAAAGACAAAACTATAGCAATTAAGAACAGAGCAGACCACTGGTTGACCCCAGCTGGAGGTGCAAGGGCAATATGAAGCTTCCTGGGATGACAGAATGGATGGAAACCTGATTTTGGTAGTTATATAAATTTGTACATTTGTTAAAACTCATGGAACTCTACAACAAAAAAAGTCAATTTTACTGTAATTTAAAAGTAAAATAAAGATTAAGAGAATGATCTCTGTGAACCCTTCCAGACTATGATTTTATGAATGAGAAGAAGAGAGGAGTGTGAAAGGAAAATGAAAGGAGAACAAATGCTAAATCCTACTGGCATAAAAACCACTACTCATAAAAACCTCCTGATTACTGCACAAAATAAACAAAGCAAATCCAATCTTCAGAAATTCATTCCCAGAAAAAAGCTAAGAAAACCAGACATTCAGATCCAAAATGTGGATGTTAAGAAATGCCTGTGAACGGCTCTTGTCTGTTTCTATATTTTATACTTTCAAGAACCTGCCAATTTCTCCGGGCTAAATGCCACTTTCCCTGCTTGGGGTTACTCAATTTACAAGCATTCCTTTATTTATACCCTATACTCTCAATGATGGGGCCTTTAGCAGTCACAATATAGCCTCTGCCAGAAAGATCAGGGCTCCTCACCCGGAACTAAGGTCCCTGTGGGACGCAGCACACGCATGACTGACCTAAAGCCCCTAGGCGGGGAGGTCTTTCTCACAAGTCAGAAAGCGTCTCCCATCACCAAAGCCCCCAAAGGAGGAAGCCGCTGGAGACCAGGTTCTGGGCACTTCTCGCTCCTCTGAACAGCCAGACTGCCTCGGGTGCAGCTGGCCGTTTTGAGGGCGGCCCGGGTGTGGAGCGTGCGCTCTCCAGAAGGTTCTGCCCAGTGACCTTGGGTAAGTCCCTTCCTCTTCCAGAGTAGAGCGGTTATCTGGGTATTCTGTCTAAGGGAGCGTCCCATCGCTCTCTCCGAGTCTGAGACTTTATGGGCGCCCCCCCACCTCGCCGACAGGAGCCCGCCTCTCCCCTCAGACCCCATCCCCGCCTAACCCCCCCAACCGCTCACGGGGAGCCCTGAGGGGGCTAACTACCCGCCCGAGGGCATGGCCCGAAGGCAAGAGGGAGGCAGAACCGCCAAATCCCCGTCACTAGCCCCTCTGCGCAGAACAGGCCGTCCCGCCGCATTCCTACTCACCCCTCCCTGGGGTCACCGCCCGCCCGGGCCGGCTTCTACCCCCCGGGGGGGGGGGTGCGCGCGCCGGGGAGGGTCGGGGTTGGGGACGCGGGGGGGGGGGGGGACGCCCACCTTGAGCTGGGATTTAGAGACCTTGCCGCTGTGGTCCAGGTCGAGTGCGGTGAAGGCGTGCCAGATGGCCTTGAGCAGCTCGTCCTTCAAGCCCCCCATGACCGCGGCGTGGCTACCCAGACTGCCAGCCCGCCTCGCCGACCCTAAGGCGAGCCTGACGCCCCTCCGCCACCGTCGCCACGGCCGCCCGCCCTCCAGTCACCTGACCGTGGCAGGCCCCGCCCCCTCCAGGCCCCACCCTCGGGGCTCCAGCCCGGAGCCGGGCGCGCTGGCGTGGGAGCGCGGGTGGACTCAGGAGTGGACGGGGCTTCCCACCCCCCGCGGGCCTTCCCTCCCGGCTTGGATGCTGAGCACTACCCCGCAGGTCCCTCGTGTTCCCCAGACCGCTTCGGGCCACCTTTGGTGCTTGCGTGCCCACCAAACAAGACCCCCATTCCGAGGAAAAATATGAGAGTCGGGGTGAGCAGCCTCCAGCCCGCGCCCCGCCGTGAAAAAAAAGGAGCCCCGCATCTGTCCCGAGGACGCACAACTGTCTCGAGGAGAACTAACAAGAGCCGGAAAAGTCCCCGAGCAGGGGCTCCAATGCTAACGCAGTTCCTAGCCCAAGAGGATGTGGAGGGGGAGGGGAGGCAGGGAAGGGCTTTTGAGGGAAGGTTCATATTACTTTTTCAGACGTTTCTTGATGCCTACTATGTCGTGGGTGTGGGGGCACAGAGACGAGGTTTAAGGTTGGTTTAGAAGCCACAGAGTCAGGCAACGTTTTCTTCCCAACCCTCAGCTGTTGAGGGTCAGTTCACAACTTAGGCAGGGTTTGACTCCGGTTCTTGTGCCGTTCCTGGTATTTCTGTGCTTACGCAATAGGAGTTATGAGAGAGTCACAGCAAATCACTCCACCTATTTTACTAGTCAGAATGGGTGGACCATTTAGAAGAACACATCCAAACCTGTAAGAGCGTCCTCTTCATCGTGGATGTTTAATTAATATCTCTTAACAGTGGTCACCTGAGCTCTTTGGGCTTCAAATTCTCCACATACAAATGAACATGTTGCACCAGATGTTCTGGAAAGGTTCTTCTAGTGTTCACATCATAGGATAATAAGGATTGCTGGCTGACTCCAATCTGATAAAGTCACCAGACACAGTTAGTGCCTTGCCTCTCCAATCCAAGACTAAATCTGGACGATATGGAGAGAAGAACAAATACCAAGAGTTTTGAAAAGGAGATCATTCTCAGATCAAGTTTGGTTTTGCTTTCCTCTTTTACGTTCCTAAAGACACACAAATGTACCTTATAAAAAAGGAAAAGATCATCATAAGGAAGGGGGATTGGGAAAAAGCAGAAAAGGAAGGAACTGCTCAATGAGCTGGAGACCAAAGGGAACTTGGTGGGCCAGAGGAAAAGAATAGCCTAAGTGAAGGGAAGGGGCAGAAGCAGAAGAACTGCTCGTCCCTCACTCTGAGGGCCCTTGAGGTCCTACCCTACTTTATCACCATTTGTCAGGACTTATCTTGACATGCCAGGATCATTTCTCTCATTTATCTTCCCCAACTCCAGTCCAAATCTGCCAGTCAGCAAAAACACATGATTCAACCTTTAATTTCTGAATGCCAACTCAGCTTTCCCTGGGCAGTGACAAAAAAAGAAACCCTCCTAATTCTCAGGGTTCAGCTTAACTACTAGACGGTTCTCTCAGTATCTGTTAGCATCCAAACAGGTATTTCAAAGCTGTTATATATATATATATATATATATATATATATATATATATATATATAAAATCACATGACTGGGACATTCTGAACTTCCAAATTCCCATTTCTCCCACAATATCAATTCTCATAATCCAAACAAATTTTAAAGCAGAATGATGTCGTCTCATATCTTTCAGTGGCAGGGATGGGACACATAACTTGTCTCTTTAATTCACAGTTCCTCAGATGAAGAGGAGCTCCAATCAAGGAGCCTCATATACCTGGACCTGACTTTGATGAAATCCTAGACTTCAAGGCAATTCCATGAAAGGGGACATGAATTGTGGTGGCTGGGATGAGGTAAGGACTATGGTGGATGGTCTCCAAGATGGCAGCAATTAACTCTGTTCCTCTCTATGGATCCACACTGATCTAAATATTAAGAGGTAAATCTAATTCCCCTCCCCTTGGATATGAGCTGGACTGAGTGGCTTGTTTGACTTGTTTGAACGTGGCAGAAGTAACAGCTTGGGACTTCTGAACCAGACCACAAAAAGTCTTTCAGCTTTCACCTGGATTTCTTGGAATTCTTACTCTTGGAATGCTCCCTCTTGGAAACTTGGTGCCACGCTGTGAGGAGCTGAGGTCACATGGAAAAGCCCTATGAAGAGAGAAAACAATGCTGGCCACATCCCAGTTTCAAACCTACAGCCTAGACATTAGATATATAAATGAAGGAACCATCTTAGACATTCTAGTCCAAGCAGACACTGCATGGAAAAGAACTCAAATCTCAGACATATGACCCCAGTCAAGCTGTCCCTACCATCTCCAGCCACTTTTTTTAAAAGATTTTATTTATTTATTTGAAAGAGAAAGAGCACATGAGAGGGGGGAGGGTCAGAGGGCGAAGCAGACTCCCTGCTGAGCAGGGAGCCCGATGCGGACCCGATCCAGAGACTCCAGGATCATGACCTGAGCCGAAGGCAGCCGCTTAACCAACTGAGCCACCCAGGCGCCCTCTCCAGTTATCTTTGAGCCAACTCAGTTGAGACCCCAGACATTGGGAAGCAAAGACAAACCATCCCTTCTGTGTCCTTCCCAAACTTCTGACCCACTGAATCATGAGCATAATGAAATGGTAGTTGTTTCATGCCACTAAGTTTTGAGTGGTTTGTTATGTAGCATTAGATAACTGAACAACAGTGAGAAGATAATGTTCCCAAGATAATGTTTCCTTCCCCTACCCACCCAAGAAGATTCTGGTCTGGCCTACTCATTCTTCCCCTCCCCTACCTTCCAGAAGAGACCTACCTTCCCAGACTAGTTCTTAGGCTGTTTTTTGTCATGGTGAATTAGGAAGAAAGGAAGAGGGAAAGAAGACCACAGTGCAAAAATTGGCGGGGGGCGGCGGGGACAGTTGTTGAGAAGAAAGGGAAAGCAGCTTTAGTATGTGAAGGCATTGGGTGGGAAAAGGGGGTTTCTAACAGGTCTCGTGGAAGACTGACTACAGAGCTCCATAGGGTTGGAAAGGTATAGATAAAGGATTTGAAAAGTTTTCAAGTAGTTTTGGCTGGATAGACTTTGCTCTTTTATTCAGGACTAGCTTAATTATGGCTAGTACTTGTGGCTTCTAAGTGTTACAAACAAATGGTATTCCCTCCCCTTGGACGGCATTCCAGACCACCCTGTGTTTTTCTGCTAAGTGCTACAAAGCAAAAGTATGGGTTTCTATGAGTGTGTACAGGTGAATATGCTGCTCTCTCAGGAACAGGGAAAGCTGCAAATGAGGAGTGACAGTGAGGCTGAGTTCTGAGGGATGAGTTGTAGCTAACTGGGCAAAAGTGAGAGAAGAAACTTCCAGACAAAAAAAAACCTTAGACAAAGTATGGTTTAGTCAAGAAACTCAAGTGAAGGCCAGTGTGGAGTATGAAGAACGGCGAGAGCAGAGATGTGAGAAGAAATTAGAGAGGTTGGCATCTGAGGCCAAATAAGCGAGGAGCGCCAGGCCTGTCAGTGAGGTCTGTAGAGCTCTTATCTTCCGCAGGGTCTGAAATACCCCGTAATCAGTGGCACAATCTGGCAGCAAGAAGCAAAAATGCTGAACAGCTGTGCCTGAAGTTGCAGATGTGGGAGTGGTGTCCAGCCCCTGGCCGCTTGGCTGCTGATAGCATCTCCATTACTGCCATACCACAGCTTTCCTGGGGACAGGGGGACGCTTCTGGTTCCATGGGAAATTTCATAAATCGGTCCCAGAATTTAAGTAGCACGCCAGGGAGTCAGGCCCACTCCACATCCTCAGAGCCAGGTGAAATTGCAGTCCCCTCAACTGGGAAAAACAATAGCCCTCTCTGCCTCACAGGGGTGGGTTATTGTGAGGAACAAATAAGATACCATCTGTGAAAGCACCCATAATCACTAAAGCCTATCCAAATGGGAGGGGCAATAGTGACGAACAAGAAGGAGAATAATAATAGAGTTGTGATGCCAACAAGGACAAAAATCTCTGAGGCTTTAGGGTTGGCTGGTTTGCTCAAGGTGCAAAAGCAGCAAAATTTGATCTTTTATTCATTTTTTTAAAGATTTTATTTGTTTATGTGACAGACACAGCGAGAGCAGGAACACAGGCAGGGGGAGTGGGAGAGGGAGAAGCAGGCTTCCCGCCGAGCAGGGAGCCCGATGCGGGGCTCGATCCCAGGACCCCGGGATCATGACCTGAGCCGAAGGCAGACGCTTAACAACTGAGCCACCCAGGCGCCCCAAAATTTGATCTTTTAATGATAAGAACCGTGTGACAGGGCTAATTCTTAAAGCCTTCTCCGACAGAAGTAGCTGGAGTTTAGGCTAAGCCCAGTGTTCTATGGAATATCCTGATTTCATGATCTTCTACTGAGACCAAAGCCAGATCTACTGACCCACTGAATGCATGAAAATCTTGCGTTGACAATGGCAAGGCCTCCGGTATCTTGTAGGTCCTCTTCATGTGAAAGTTCTTTTGAAAACCTCCCTTGTTCCTTATCTCCCCCGACCCCATAGTATATAATCAGCCACCCCTCACAACCCCTGTGCAGCAGCTCTTTCTGCCCACGGGTCCTGTCCCTGTGCTTGAATAAATCACCATTTTGCACCAAAAAGAAAAAAAAATATCAATGTCAACATTACCCAATTAACTACTGAGGATAGGATAAGGGTAGGCATCTCAAAGGTGGAGATTGAGTCTTGAAAATTAATAAAAGGTTACAGACAGCTGGAGAGGAGAAGGAAGGGAAAGAGGTAGCTGAATGTGCAGAAGTATGAAAGCCAAAAAAAAAAAAAAAAAGCTTGTGGGAGATGAAGGCGAAAGAAGAATGTAGAATGGTATTTTGGCTAGAGGCACCTGGGTGGCTCAGTTGGTTAAGCATCTGCCTTAGGCTCAGGTCATGACCCCGGAGTCCCAGGATCAAGCTGAGTAGGGTTCCCTGCTCAGTGGGGAGCCTGCTTCTCCCTCTCCCTCTGCCCCTCCTCCTCCCCCTGCTCATGTTCTCTCTCAAATAAATAAATAAAATTTTTTAAAAAATAGTATTTTTGGCTACATGATATTGTGATTTATGATAAGAAATATATATAGTTGACCCTTGAACAATGTGGGGATTAGGGGCACCAACCACCTCACAGCTGGAAATCCAAGTATAATTTTTGACTTCCTCAAAACTTAACTGCTGATGGCCTACTGTTGACTGGAAGCTTTACGGATAACATAAACAGTCAACATAGAGTTTGCATATGTATTATTTACTGAATTCTTACAATAAGGTAAGCTAGAGAAAAGAAAATGTTAAGAAAATCATAAGGAAGAGAAAATACATTTATAGTACCTACTCTTCCGAAAAAATCCACATATAAGTGGACCCATGCAGTTCAAACCTGTGTTGTTCAAGGGTCAGCTGTATTTGGCCTTCTTCCAATCCCTGGCACAGAACTCCTGAAACCCATGAATTTCCTAAGTGATGAGAATTATTAAGTTGTCTTTTGTTATGTTCATGAACTTTTGGAAAGCACCTAAGGATGAGGGCTATTTGCCAGTGGAACCAACCATATCATTAGAAGGTTGGAACTTTCAGTCCCACTCTGACCTCCAAGGGAGGGGAGAGGGGCTAGAGGTTTAATCAATCACCAATGGCGACTGATTTAATCATTCATGTCTATGTAATAAAACCTCCACTGAAGCCCAAAAAGACAAGGTTTGAAGAGTTTCTGGGTTGGTGAACCAGAACACACCCATGTGCAAGGCCTCAAACTCTGCAGAAACAGAAGCTTCTGTGTGCAGGACCTCACCCTATGTATCTCCTCATATGGCTGTTCATTCACATTCTTTAAAGTCTTTTGTAATATGCCAGTAATCTAGTAAGTGAACTGGTTTCCTGAGTTCTATGAGCCACTCTGGCAAATCAACTGGACCCAAGGAAGAGAGGTATAGGAACCTCTGATTTCTAGCTAGTCTGTCAGAAGCACTGGTAATAACCCATGCTTGGACTGGTGGTTAGCATCTGACTTGTGGGACTGAGCCCTTAACCTGTGGCATAAGATGCTATCTCCAGGTAGATCATGTCAGAATTGACCCTAGCTGGTGTTGGAGAATTGTTTGGTGTAGAGAAGAAACCCACACATCAGAGTTGGTTTCAGAATCATAGGCTAAGACACCTTGGTCTTTGCAGTCAGAAAGATGACCCGAGAGAGTTTTTTTATTATTATTATTTATTTATTTGACATAGAGAGAGAGAGAGACAGCTGGAGAGGGAACATGAGCAGGGGCAGAGGGAGAGGGAGAAGCAGGCTTCCTGCTGAGCAGGGAGCCCGATGCAGGGCTCAATCCCAGGACCCTGGGATCATGACGTGAGCCGAAGGCAGACGCTTAATGACTGAGCCACCCAGATGCCCCAACCCGAGAGAGTTTTGTTTTTTTTTTTTTTTTAAGATTTTATTTATTTGAGAGAGAGAGAGAAACAGTATGAGAGGGGAGAAGGTCAGAGGGAGAAGCAGGCTCCCCACTGAGCAGGGAGCCCGATGTGGGACTCGATTCCAGGACTCCGGGATCATGACCTGAGCCGAAGGCAGTCGCTTAACCAACCGAGCCACCCAGGCACCCCTGGTTTTTTTTTTTTAGGTGAAACTGAATACAAAAGCCAGACAGAGCCTCCAAATGAGTAGTAAAATCTACTAGATTTCACTTCTGGGAAAAGGACTAGACAGAAAGGAGGGGAATAGAAAAGCAGTGGTGCAGAAATCAGGGAGAGCAACCAAACCAAAGCTCCAAACCCAAGGACAGGAGGCAGAGCCTGAAGAAGTACTTGATTTGTACGTGGTTCCTGTGGTCAAAGGCAAGAAGGTGACCTGAGGGCTTATGGATTAATATCCAGCCCAGATGTCACATACAAGTAGATGAGTGGAGGAGACCAGCTAGAAAAAGTAGAAGATGAAACAAGGGTCTAGGGCCCAGGGAACACCAAAATTTAAGGGGTGGTTTGAAGAGGAGTCCTTGAAAACAGCTAAGAAAATGCAGCCAGAGAGGTCCGGTCCAGCGTCTCCCTAGCCTCTAGTACTTCTCTCAGCGCCACTCTCCCTTCACAGTGCCCCTCATTCTTGAGTTAATTCTTGATCCTTCCCCTCCACTCTCTCCATCAAAACTCCTCTTCTGAGAGTGAGAAAGCAATCTGAGTTAAAGCAATCCACATTTAGGTTTGAATGACCAATGCTTCTCAACCTTCATCCTTAAGTGTTAATCTCTAAGTGTAAATTAATATCCAGTGGATAAACTTTCAGCCTACTTGGGAATGGTGAAGAAAACTTCAGTTGTGGCCACCCTGGCTATTTACTTCAGCTTGGGGGAGAGAAGTAGAGGAGAGAGTTGAAAGCATCTATAAAGTCGCTCTGAAGTCCTAATTTAGTGACACTCATGTGGTTCCTCCTTCCCACCCCCCATTTTTATTTTTCATTTCATTTCATTTCATTTATTTTTTAAGTAGTCTCCATGCTGGATGTGGAGCCCAATGCAGAGCTTGAACTCACGACCCTGAGATCAAGACCTGAGCTGAGATCAAGAGTCAGACACTTAACTAACTGAGCCACCCAAGAGCCACTACCCTCCATTTTTAATGGGGGGCCTTCGTGGTTTGAATCTGCTGGAAACGTCTGACAGTCATATATACCTAGAAATTCTGGGAACTAGGATAAGCCAAACAGTGGTGTTCTGGGTGTAGTACAGTTTCAGGCTGAATATCCTTCTTTCTTCTTCCCTTTTATTGACTCTCAGCAAGGACAGAACAATTAAGGCCCTCAGACTCCACACAGGAAACTGATGGAGAGAGTAGTAGAGAAGAGGACCTCTCTGTCCATCCATTCTCCTTCTGGGAGAGGCATCAAATGGCATAACCATTATGAAAAACAGTTCGGAGTTTCCTCAAAAAATTAAAAATAGAATGATCTTATAATCCAGCAATCTCACTCTGAGTATACATCCAAAGAAAATGAAATCAGTATCTTGGAGAGATATCTGCAGTTCCACATTCTTGGCAGCATTGTTGACAGAAACCACAATATGGAAACAACCCAAAAGTCCTTAAGTCCATTGACAGGTGAGTAGATAAAGAAAATGTGACATAGGGGTGCCTGGGTGGCTCAGTCATTAAGTGTCTGACTTCGGCTCAGGTCATGATCCCAGGGTCCTGGGATCGAGCCCCACGTCGGGCTCCCGGCTTGACGGGAAGCCTGCTTCTCCCTCTCCCACTCCCCCTGCTTGTGTTCCTGCTCTCGTTATGTCTCTGTCTGTCAAATAAATAAATATTAAAAAAAAAAGAAAATGTGATCTATAATAAATATATATATGTGTGTGTACATATATATATATATATATATATATATATAATGGAATATTATTCAGACTTTGCAAAGAAGGAAATCTTGACATTTGCGACAACATGGGTGAAACTGGAAGAATTAAGTCGGACACAAAAAGACAAATACTGCATGATCTCACTTATATGTGAATCTAATATAGTCAAACTCATAGAATCAGAGAGTAGAATGGTGGTTACCAGGGCCTGGGGAAGGGGGAAATAGGGAGACGTTAGTCAAGGGTACAAAGTTTTGGGGCACCTGGGTGGCTCAGTTGGTTAAGCGACTGCCTTTGGCTCAGGTTGTGATCCCAGAGTCCTGGAATCGAGCCCCGCATCGGGCTCCTTGCTCAGCAGGGAGCCTGCTGCTCCCCCTGCTTGTGCTCTCTTTCTCTCTCTCTCTGGCAAATAAGTAAAATCTTAAAAAAAAAGGGTACAAAGTTTTACAAGATGAATAAGTTCTGAAGATCAAATGTATAGCAATGTGAATATAGTTTATAATACAGTATAAATTTGATGAAAGGGTAGATCTTAAATGTTCTCAACACCAAAAAAAAAAAGGTAGCAAGGTGAAATGATGTATATGTTAATTAGCTTGATTGTGGCAATTATTTTTTTTAAAGATTTTATTTATTTATTTGACAGAGACAGACAGTGAGAGCAGGAACACAAGCAGGGGGAGTGGGAGAGGGAGAAGCAGGCTTCCCGCTGAGCAGGGAGCCCGATGTGGGACTCGATCCCAGGACCCTGGGATCATGACCTGAGCTGAAGGCAGATGCTTAACGACTGAGCCACCCAGGTGCCCTGTGGCAATTATTTTTAAGTGTATTTTTAAAATTAATTTATTTAAGTAATCTCTATACCCAACATGGGGCTCGAACCCATGACCCCAAGATCAACAACTGCATGCTCTTCCGACTGAATCAGCCAGGTGCCCCTGGCAATTATTTTTTAAGTTATTTGTATATCAGAATATCAAGTCATATACCTTAAATATATACAATTTTTATTTGTCAATTATACCTCAGTAAAGATAGGGAGAAAACCAGCAATATCCCAAAAAAGAAAACAAACAAACCACATCTTTTTGTCCATTCTTCACTCCTTTTCTTTCTTCCTCCATGCCTTCCTTCCTTTCCTTCTTATTTTCTTCCTTCCACGACTAAGCACTGAACATCTTCTCTGTACCAGGGATGGTACCAGGTGCTGGGAATCCACCAATGAGCATGCAGGTAGCCATTCCTCTCATAGACTCACTGTTGGGAGGAAGCTCTGTCCCTTCTGCTGGTCACTTAAAGGGGCCCATGTGGATGCTACTTAGTTACCATTCCAGAACTGCTCAGGAGGCACTCCTCCTCCTTCCCACATTTCCAATCTTTCCCATCTCTCCATGATCTAACTTTCAATATATTAATAGAGTCATCCAAAGGTTTTACCTCCTGGGAAGCAAAGGATTGTTTGCAGAGTCAGCTTTCTTTCTTTACGACATTAAAGCACCATCTTGTGGGCGCCTGGGTGGCTCAGTTGGTTAAGCGACTGCCTTTGGCTCAGGTCATGATCCTGGAGTCCCGGAATCGAGTCCCGCATTGGGCTCCCTGCTCAGCAGGGAGTCTGCTTCTCCCTCTGACCCTCTTCCTTCTCGTGCTTTCTATCTCTCATTCTCTCTCTCTCTCAAATAAATAAATAAAAATCTTTAAAAAAAATAAAAAAAATAAAGCACCATCTTGTAACACATTATCAGACCCTTTTTTTTAAACCTGGTAATTATGTGACCATGAGGTTGATCATTTTTTTTCCTGTTCTTAGTACAATTCCTGCTTTTTTCATAATTTTTGGCTTACCCACAGTTCACTGCATACACTCTTCCCTCATTACACAGAGAGAAATACATATTTATATTTTATACGCAGAATATACATAATGGAAGAGACAAAACAGCCAAAAATATTGACATCTACTTTAAAAAATTAATAAAAATGTTAATACATTTTGGGCGCCTGGGTGGCTCAGTCGGTTAAGCAACTGCCTTCGGCTCAGGTCATGATCCTGGAGTCCCGGGATCGAGTCCCACATCGGGCTCCCTGCTCGGCGGGGAGTCTGCTTCTCCCTCTGACCCTCCCCCCTCTCATGCTCTCTCTCTCTCTCTCTCTCTCATTCTCTCTCTCAAACAAATAAAATCTTTAAAAAAATGTTAATACATTTTATTATATGTATCCTCCTTTCATATTAGAGTTACTTTTTTAAAGATTTGTTTTTTAAATCTTATTTATTTGAGAGAGAGAGTACTAGAGAGAGCGCATGAGCAAGGTGAGGGGCAGAGGGAGAAGCAGACTCCCCGCTTAGCAGGGAGCCCAATGCAGGGCTCAATCCCGGGACTCGATCCTGGGACTCATTCCCGGGACTCTGGGATCATGACCTGAGCTGAAGGCAGACGCTTAACCGACTGAGCCACCCAGGTGCCCCTAGTTACTTTTTAAATACTTGTTTTAAACTTTTCACTTTGACTCATGGACTTTTACAAATATAATTACTAGCTATAATTATTGTTCTTTTTTGATGCTCAAAAGAATCACAATGTGGCCAGTGGGAATCCTCTTATATTGGCTTCCTTACCCAATTAGCACAATTTCAAATATTTTTGGAAGCATCCTTTTCCTGGACATTACAACCCCCTCCTGATTTCCCCCTGCTCCAAGACATGGAATTGGCTATGCTTCAAAAAAGCTTTGGTTTCTGTTTAAGGAACATAACAGAATCCAAAATGCGGATGTTGGGTGTACAAATCACTTTGGTAGTGACTAAAGTTGTTTCCAGGTGACAGACCTGAAGATTATTCTTTTTAAATCCATCAGTTTGGGGGTGCCTGGGTGGCTCAATCGCTTAAGCTGCTGCCTTCTGCTCAGGTCATGATCCTGGGGTCCTGGGATGGAGCCAGCCTGCTCAGCAGGGAGTCTGCTTCTCCCTTTCCCTCTGCCCCTTCTTCCCCATGGCACCCCCCCCCAATGCCACCAGGGATGTGCTCTCTCTCTCAAATAAATAAATACAATCTTTTTAAAAAATCCATCAGTTTGCATTAAAACTTTCCATTTTGGGGGCACCTGGGTGGCTCACTTGGTTAAGAGTCCAACTCTTGATTTCATCTCAGGTCATGATCTCATGATCTCAGGGTCATGGGATTGAACCCTAAGTGGAGGCCCATGGCGGGCTCCACGCTCAGTGGGGAGTCTGCTTGGGGATTCTCTCCCATTCCCTCTGCCCCTCCCCCCCCCACACGTGCGCTCTCTTGTGAGCACTTGCTCGCACACTCTCTCTCTCAAATAAATAAATCTTTAAAAGAAAAAAACTGTCCATTTTTATCCAACTGGAAATTCCTTTTGTTCTGACATAAAAATATACTTCCTTAATATACCATATACTTCCTTTTTTAACCTCTCACCAAATGTATAATTATAAGCTCTTCTCTTTTATAATCTTTATTTGAATCACCTCTCACCATTCAGAAGTCTCTTGATTGATGCAAATTTGTTTGCATTCTTTTTGGTCCAAAATAAACTTAGTACTCAACTGTAAGAAAAATTTTCTAGTTAACTGTTATTATCTATACCATGGTTATTTATAAATGACCTGTGTTCTGCTTCAATTTTAACCCTTTTTTTGTAAGAATCTTGGTATAAATATAAAATAAATGAACAGCTGAGTGTTGTAATCAAGTCAAACTTGATAACAAAGCAACTCATATATATTTCATGATTTGTTATTGTAATAAGATAATTCGGCATGTATGGAAAAGTTTATATATATATATATATATATTTTTTTAATGATTTTATTTATTTATTTGACAGAGAGAGAGAGCACACCAGCAGAGGGAGAAGCAGGCTCCCCACTGAGCAGGGAGCCAATGTGGGACTGGATCCCAGGACCCTGGGATCATGACCTGAGCTGAAGGCAGACGCTTAACCATCTGAGCCACCCAGGCGCCCCTGGAAAAGTTTATATAAATGATGATAATTACACAGAAAGATGGTATGTCAAGGTTAGATGGTAGGAGAGAAGGAAGGAAGACATGGAGAAAGAAAAGAAGGGAGTGAGTGACTAATAGTCATATTTATAAATATAAATATATGGCATGTTTATATTTCCAGTTATTCCGTATTATATTTCCATATATTCCATGTATATTCCAGTTATTTAATCTTTTAAATAAATCTTTAAAAAAAGTAACTCTAATATGAAAGGAGGATACATATAATAAAATGTGTTAACATTTTTATTAATTTTTAAAGTAGATGTCAATATTTTTGGCTGTTTTGTCTCTTCCATTATGTATATTCTGTGTATAAAATATAAATATATGGCATGTTTATATTTCCAGTTATTCCAAACAACTGGGTCAATACATAACAAAAGGCAATACAACCAATTACATAATACTAAGTAAAACTTTAAAAATACATAATTTCAGGAAACCCCCTATGAAAGGTTTAGGCATGACAAATAACACTGATGGAGTGAGTAAAGTTTAATGATTTAAAGGAGTCAAGCTTCTGTATAGTGTATGATTCCATTTTATTTATTTATTTATTTATTGTTATGTTAATCACCATACATTACATCATTAGTTTTTGATGTAGTGTTCCATGATTCATTGTTTGTGCATAACACCCAGTGCTCCACGTAGAACGTGCCCTCCTAAATACCCATCACCAGGCTAACCCATTCCCCCACCCCCCTCCCCTCTAGAACCCTCAGTTTGTTTCTCAGAGTCCATCGTCTCTTATGGTTCGTCTCCCCCTCCGATTTACTCCCCTTCATTCTTCCCCTCTTGCTATCTTCTTCTTTTTTTTTTCTTAACATATATTGCATTATTTGTTTCAGAGGTACAGATCTGTGATTCAACAGTCTTGCACAATTCACAGTGCTCACCATAGCACATACCCTCCCCAATGTCTATCACCCAGCCACCCCATCCCTCCCACACCCCCACCACTCCAGCAACCCTCAGTTTGTTTCCTGAGATTAAGAATTCCTCTTATCTGTGAGTGTATGGTTCCATTTGTATGAAATGTCCAGAGTAAGCAAAGCCATACAGACAGAAAGTGGTTTGGTGGTTGCCCAGGGCTTGGAGGACAGGGGAAATGGAGGGTGAATGCTAACCAGTTTCTTATTGGAGCGATTAAAATATTCTTTTTCCTTCTTTCTTTCTTTTTTAAGTAGGTTCCATGCCCAATGTGGAGCTTGAACTTATGATCCTGAGATCAAGAGTCACATGCTCTACTAACTGAGCCAACCAGGCACCCCTTGATGAAAATGTTCTAACATTGTGGTAATGGTGGCACAACTCTGAAGATACTAAATACCATTGAATTGTATATTTTACATGGTCAGTTGCATGGTATGTGAATTTTATCTCAATAAAGCTGTTATGAAAGTGAAGGCAGCGGGCGCCTGGGTGGCTTAGGTGGTTGGGCGTCTGCCTTCGGCTCAGGTCATGATCCCAGGGTCCTGGGATCGAGTCCCGCGTCGGGCTCCCTGCTCCTTGGGAGCCTGCTTCTCCCTCTGCTTCTCTCCCTCTCTCTCTCCCTCTGTCTCTCATGAATAAATAAATAAAATATTTTTTAAAAAAATAATTTTTAAGAAAGTGAAGGCAGCTTGATGTCTGGCAGCTCAAGCTTAGAAGGTGCCACCCCCCCCACTCCAGCCAGGAATTAATTATAAATAACTCCAACCTACATAAATAACCAAACATAAGTAACCTACAACCTTGGCCATTATGAAGTGGTATTATTTTAATTTGGGATCTACTAAAATTACTGTAACCCTAGAAGAGTATCAAAATAAGTATTACTTATAGAGATAATGAAAAAATTAAATCTATGGTTTTAATATTTTAAAATTAGATTTAAACATAGTTCTAGCCTCTGTGATTATTTTACTTTCATGTTTCTGTCTGCCATTCGGTGTGTTAGGATGTTTGAAATGTTCAAAGAATTGATCTCATTGGGTTTGTGCATATAATTTGGATTGTTTAAGGGAATTTAATTAAGTGTATGCAGTGAGCATTAAGACGGATTCCCCTACACTCATTCACTCTGGGATAATTAGAGCCAACTGGCAGTCCCATCGTCCTTGCCAGTGACTGGTCTAGGAATAGGCATGTGACACAACTCTGACCAATGAGATGTAAGTAAAAGTCTACCATGGGGCTCCTGGGAAAGGTTTCCATGGTCACCCCCCTCACCCCACATAAAAAGGAAATAAAAGTCCCACTTCCTTCTCTGAAATGTTGTGTCTGAGTAAAATAACGTCATTGCAGCAGCCCGGTCGTGACAAGCCTGAGGGCGTTGCCAATACACGGAGAAGGGCAGAACCAAGAGAATCACAACAAAGTGGAGCTGGAGCCCAGATGTACTGCGTCCACAGCCCACCCCACCTCTGGGCTTCACCTTATGTGAGATCATACATTTCTATGAGTTAGTGTTTTCTGTTATTGTCACCCCAAAGAAATAGAAGTTGTAATCAGGATTTAAATGTAAAAATGTAGTTTAAGAAACTTTTATTTTCTAAGTTTTATTAGGCATGTAAAGTTGATAAATTGAGCATCAGTTGTCTTGATACTGGGAGTTGCAGAGATTCTTCTGCACACACAGAACCCCCTGGGACTTTGAAGAACCTAGAAGCAGTGCCAACAGACACATTTCAAAGAGGGATTCATTCCCTTGATCCTCATATGAAAACCTACTGGTAACATGACACATGTCTTCAACTGTGGCATTAAATATAAACTCAGAGAAGACATATCTGCAGGAATCACAAATACTGACTTCTTCTGCTATCATTTCTGGTGGAGAAAGAGAAGTTAGAGAACCCAAAGGAATAAAACACAAGTAGTCGTGCTCTCGGGCAATGACCAAAGGGGACTCCATAGGCCAAGCGTCCCCAGCTCAAATGCCTTTAGGGTTCAGGCAATTTCTGTAACTGAAATTGAGCAGAAGTGAGGCCCTAGGAAATGGTGGTCCCACCTAGAGGGAGTGCCTCCACCCAGACCCACATGATGTTACCATGAGGAAAAGCTACAGCTTCAGTGTTGCCAGATCTTCCCCTTTTCAAGAAAAGCCAGAAACCTGGATCATATGAATTTTTAGATCAAGCCAACCGATTCAACCTCAAAAATAAAAACAAAACATTTGTGTGGCCAAACGAAACACATCTAGAGGCTGTCCACAGGCTGCCAGTTTGCAACCTCACCCCATAGTTTTGCAGCATGCCTGTACAGTACACATGTGTAAAAGCTGAGACATCTGCCCCGTACTGCCAGCCCGGGCCACCATTTCCCTCCCACAGGTGCTTCTTAGACACTTCAATTCGGGTCCCATAGCCGAAAAGAGGTGATTCATACCAATAGCCCAGCCAAAAGGATTAGCCGCAAAATGTACCTGCAGAGTTGAATGAATGATTTGTCATATGGGGCTGTTTAAGTGTTGTCCTCTGGGGCGCCTGGGTGGCTCAGTCGGTTAAGTTTCTGCCTTCGGCTCAGGTCATGATCCCGGGGTCCTGGGATCAACTCCTACACCAAGCCCCGCAGTGGGCTCCCTGCTTAGTGGGGAGCCTGCTTCTCCCTCTCCCTCTCCCTCTGCCTTCCCCCGGCTCGTGCTCTCTCTCTCACTCTCTCTCTCTTTTGCTCTCCCTCTTTCACTCTCTCAAATAAATAAATAAAATCTTAAAAAAAAGTTGTCCTCTGCTTCAATGCTGAAGACTGACACACAATTTGCATTTCAACTCTTGCCAGACCCAAGTTGCGTAACAGTGATTAGCCACAAATGTGATCAGGCCTGCTGAACTCCTTTGCTGTGTTCCTAGGCTTTCTAAATTAGGATCAACCATTCACTCAGATGAAAAAACTAGAGACACACACACACACACACACATAGAGAGAGAGAGAGACTGAGACTGCTAGTTGCTGGAGTCTCATCACACATCTCTGGAGCTTCCCAGTTTAGCCCAACACAGTCTGCAGTCTGCAGGGGTCACATGACAAATATTCCCTGGTTTCTTGAAGATAAGAGTAAACCCAAGGCCTTGTGAATGCCTCTGACTCATAGAAAAATCTGCTCATTTTCATGGGTCTATTTGTGTGTTATTTTAAAATATGTGTGATCTGACACATTGTAACAGGAGGAACTTAGGTTAGATATTAACAATTTCCTAACAGATTGTGAAACATTAGAGCAGGTTACAAATAAGGAAGTAGAGGCTCCATCTCTGCAGGACTTTTCCCTAGGGTAAACGCCTGATTCTGTCGCTCAGATGCTATCACTGAAGTCCGTGGTGTTTGTGTGAGATGTCTCTTCCAGCCTGCTCTTCAGTCTTAATAAGAGCTGCCATTTATAACTTGCTCACTGTTGTAGGTCCTTATCAAGTCCTCCTGGAAACCCAGTAAGACAAATTATCCCCATTTTACAGATGAGGAAGCTGAACCTCAGAGAGATGAAATAACTTGCTGACGTTCACCCTGGCAGGGCTAGGATTAGGGCCTACCTCTGTGCAGCTTCCAAGTCTAGGACCTTTCTATAAGGCCATGTTGCTGCAGCTCCCTTGGCAGAGCACCCATGACTACCTGGGAGAGGAGAGACCAAACGGCAGGTTCAGGCAAGGAAAATATTATCCAAAACATTTGTGAGAGCAAGACTGAGACCCAAAAAGGAAACCAGTGTCAGGAAGAGAGATAAGATGCCAACCAGGGCGGAGACAGAGACACAAAGGGGAGGCAAGGTCAGAACCTGGAAGTCAAGGGATATCCTTCTAGAAATGCGTTGCACTGACTTGGACAGTCCAGGAAGTGAAGATAGTGACCAGGGAGTTCCTTTTAAGCAACACTCCCCTTGTGCTGCCGAGCCTGCCAAGCACCAGGCTGGATGCTGCTGACCTGCCCAGCTCAGCTTTTCCTTTGGTGACTCCTGACTTGCTAACAGTGCCCTTGGACAATTCCCATTCCCGCTGTCCCACTTGCCAAGCAATTGTCTTTGATGTACAGGAGCTGAAACACTGTGCAACAATGATTCTGCCATGTACTCAGCTGTTCAGAATACCTGTAACGGTGTAACTTCCCTTCTCTAAAATATTATCCCTGTTGTTTCTGCCCTGCAAGGGCCCAGGCTCCTGGAATAGCATCATTGCTACAACCTAAGAGAGGGCAGGTTGACAACTAGTGGGTGCCTACAGCACCAATATATGATATGTGAAACTGCACTGACTTTCCTACTTAACACTTGTGGCCGAAAAGAGCTAGTGTCTGTATTGTGAAATAACCAAAGAGTAGCTCCAAGACAACTCTGGAGGAAGGTGGGGGGCACCTCTACATTATTTCAAGAGGTAATCTGGGTGCCTCTTTTGTTTTACTGGAGTATAATTAACATACAGTGTTATTATAGTTTCTGGTGCACAGCATAATGATTTGACAGTTCTATACATTACCCAGTGCTCACCACAAGCACTGTCATCACCTGTCACGAAACGTTATTACCATCTTACTGACCGTATTTCCCCATGCTGTACCTCTCATCTCCGTGACTTATTTATTTTATAACTGGAAGTTTGTACCTCTTAAGAGCTTGTTCTCCCAAACTCCAGTTGGCCTTAGGAGCTCCAGACTCTGTACTCAAATAGGAGATCTAAAGAAATGAATGCAACCACAGAGACACAGGAGAACAGACTCACTAGGTTCAGTTCCCAGCTGTTCGACTAGAACTGACACCCAGTTCTTTCCGTTAAACTCAAAACTTTCTGGAAGCTCAGGCCTCAAGGATCGGAAGGCACGCCCAAATCTGTCCTGCTGGTCAGTGCCTTTGGGAAGTTTTTTCATTCAGTCTATGCTTTCCTGATGCACATTCCTCTATAATAAGGGCGGAGAGAGAAAACTAAAGCAGAAATTTAAAAAAGAAGTCACGTCTTTTCTTTTTTCTGACTGATCATAGCTTGGCCAGGTCAATAAATGAATGCAAGGAAACATCCGCCTGAAATTATTTATCTCACCCCACCTGCCACTCACTGTGAAAAAAGCCAGAGCTGACTTATCTATGACTCCAGGGGAAGGTTAAAGCTCTCCAAAGCCTTCTGAGAGGTTTGGCCTAGGGAGTAACAGGATTCTGGGGAATGCTTTGGATTTTAGGCTCATTCATTTATCCCACAATCATTTATTGGGTTCCACCAATCTTCTAGGTGCTGAGTTAGGAGTGGGGGAGTGCTCTGGAGATGACCAGAGCACAGATCCTGCTCTCCAGCTGCTCCGGGGGTAGTGGGGAGACAAAGCACGAATTAGATGGACTGCAGATAGAAGGAAGAAAATGCTAAGTGTCACGAAAGAGAGAGAACCACATAATACTCATCATTTATATTTGAATGGGACTTTCTCAGGTCAGTTTCCTTATATTATCTCATTTGCTCCTCAGCACACCTGTCGTGGACATCTGCAGTGATTCTTGTCCAGCATCCTCTCACCATTCTGATCAATGTACCCCAGCTTCTCACTGGAGAACCTCCACCCACCCATTCTCGGCCTATGTGCTGTTGCCAAGACTATGCCCCAGTGTCTGAGGAGGACAAATCTCCTGGGCCCCAGGCAATCCAAGCAGCCAATTCTCCTGGCCATAAGGACCACCTCAGGGATGGGAACATGACCCAGTTAGAGCAACGAGAATTTAGCTGGGACTTCTGCAAAAGTTCTCAGGCTTGTCTGCTGGAGTTAAAGCAGAAGGACTAGGGTTCTGGGCCTGGTGCCAGCCATCTTGTCACTCTTTAAACCTGAGCCTGAAGGCGGCAGTAAAATGCAGAGCTGAGAGTCCTGATGGTATCACTTGAGCTCTGAATTCACCAATGCCTGAAGCCATCTCTGCCCCTAGACTTTTCACCAGTGTAAACCAGTAAGTACCCTTTTGTCAGAGGCCGATTTGGGTTGGGTTTTCTGTCACTTGAAACAGAAAGAGTCATGAAAAAGGCTCTAACTCTATGAGATAAATATTTCCATCTCTTCTATAAAAGAAACACTGAAGGTCACATAGGTAAAAAAACAAAACAAAACAAAACAGAAAACAGCTAAGAAGTAGCAGAGCCCCCTTCTGAACCCACAAAGCCTGATATCAGTTTGTCAATTCAGTCCTTCACACTACAGCTGCTTCCCTCAGTCAGAGAAATCCTGAGGAAGCACAGATAACTAGGCTGGAAAGATTAGCCAGACTTCATAGGAGCACCAGTTGAGCTGGACTGTGAAAGACAGGCTGGATTCCGCCTAAGATGATGGCAAAAGTACTATGGGTAAAGGAAGGGTCATATACAAGGTCATGGATATGAGAAACTCAGGGGTAGCTGGACAATAGCAAGTACTTCAGTTTGTCCAATGCATTGGGTATATAAGAGAAGATAACAGAAAGCTTATTTATGATCAGAATGTTTGGGGAAATGCGCCTGGGTGGCTCAGTTGGTTAAGCGACTGCCTTCGACTTCAGGTCATGATCCTGAAGTCCCGGGATCAAGTCCCGCATCGGGCTCCCTGCTCAGCAGGGAGTCTGCTTCTCTCTCTGACCCTCCCCCCCTCTCATGTGCTCTCTCTCTCTCATTCTCTCTCTCAATAAATAAATAAAATCTTAAAAAAAAAAAAAGAATGTTTGGGGAACTTGAAATTTATCCTGAAGGTCAGAAATTTCCAAACCCCACTGTATGAAAGAATTGGCTTCAAGTGACAGGAACTCAATTTTGGCTAGCTTGGTTGTACAGCATCTTGGGGATGAGGTCCAGGAAAGAAGATTCAAAAGAACCCAGTGAGGAAAAAGAGTCAAGTTCTTGGCTTTGAGTTCCAAAACAGTATCTTGAAACCAGGACAAGATGATGGAACTGAAGCAGGACTCACCTCTTTGAGACTGAAAGCAAGAAAGGGAAGTTCTCAGGAGCCAGAAATCAAAGTCAAAGCTAGCATAGTGAGCAGAATCTGAAGCTGGGACAGGATGGCCTTCGAGATTAAGGATGATATTTTGACATCGATGTGGCAACAGAAAATGAAGCCTTGGGCCCTGATGAGACCTGGACTGATAACAAAAGTCCTACCTGCTCCACATAGGAAGATAGAAAAACCCTGTTAACTAACCAGGGGAAGGAGCAAGAGAACTTGCCATTTGCCTAGATCACAGGGAGAAGAACAATCATCTGTGATAGACTGGAACCGCAAGCCTGTTGTTGCACCAGCATGGGACCTAAACTCACAGGTACATCAGGTCCTGTGCCTTATCAGGTGTAGGTCACAAGATATTGAGCAAAATACAAGCAAATTCATACCTAGATAGCATAATAAACTTGGAGAACATCAATTACAAGGAACAAAAATCTTAAAAGCAATCTATGAAAAAAGACAGAGTACCTACAAAAGACTAACAAACTGTAGCAAGCTACTCATCAGCAACAGTAAATGCTAGAAGACAAAGAGATATCTTAAAACTGCTCATCTATTGAGCTGCAAAGGGCAAGAATGAGAATCAGAAGAGTGCCAAGTAATCATGCAGAGAGTGATGTTTTAAGAACCAGGCAGTAATGCAGCATTATTTACAATAGCCAAAACATGGAAACAACCTATCAGTGAATAAATAGATAAGAAAATGCGATACACACACATGCACACACACGTACATAAGTGGAATATTATTCAGCCATAAAGAGGAAATCCTGCCTTTTGTGACAACATGGATGGAGCTTAAGGATATTATGCTAAGTGAGATAAGTCAGAGAAAGACAAATACTGTGTGATCTCACTTATTTATATATGGTGTCTAAAAAAAAAAATTACTCAAACTCACAGATACAGAGAACAGATTGGTTGCTACTGGAGCTGGGAGTTGGAAGAGTGGGCAAACTGGGTGAAGGTAGTCAATGTACGACCTTTCAGTTATAAGATAAATAAGTCATGGGGATATAACATACAGCACTGTGACTAGTTATCAAGACTGCATTGTATATTGAAAGCTGCTA
Organism: Zalophus californianus; assembly: GCF_009762305.2. Lineage (NCBI taxonomy): Eukaryota > Metazoa > Chordata > Mammalia > Carnivora > Otariidae > Zalophus > Zalophus californianus. The sequence continues at coordinate 65,055,511 of NC_045605.1, read as the reverse complement.
AAAGAATAGATTTTAGAAGTTCTCACCACATGGGACGCCTGGGTGGCTCAGTTGGTTAAGCGTCTGCCTTCGGCTCAGGTCATGATCCCAGGGTCCTGGGAGCGAGTCCCGCATCGGGCTCCCTGCTCAATGGAGAGCCTGCTTTCCCCTCTGCCTGCCGCTCCCCCTGCTTGGGCTCGCTCTCTCTGACAAATAAATAAATAAAATCTTTAAAAAAAAAGTTCTCATCACAAGAAAAATATTGTAAATATGTATGGTAATGGACATTAACTAAACCTTTTGTGGTAATCATTTTGCAATATATACATATATCAAATTTTTATGTTGTACACCTAAAAAATAAGATGTTATATGTCAATTATATCACAATTAAATAAACCAAAACAGGTGGTTAGTTATGTCAAAAGCTGCCAAATAGATAAGAACGATTGGGACAGAGAAATGTCCATTGGATTTGGTAACCTAGAAATCACGAGTAAATCTGACTTCATGGTTTCAGTAGGGGGTGGAGGACAGAAAGCAGGTGTGAGGAGGCTGAAGTCAACACGAGGAAGTAAATTTATACCTCCAAAAACCCCTTTGCTTCAAACACATGGCCATGGCATTTAAAATGTAAAAATGAAAAAAAAATTAAAAATAAAAATGATTTTTTAAAAAGACATACCTATCCCCATGAACCAAAAATGGAATAGGAACACAGTACTATGAGTGGGATGAAGTCTCAGGTTTAGGGGCTCTGAGTCTAGAAGTTGTTTAGCGGCAGCTGGTCGAGTTCAGCTCCTGTGGGAGTAATGTGCTCCCCTCAGTGTGGGAGACTGATGCTCACAGCTCCATATCAGAGGCTGATGCGGGCTCCACAGTTTATTTAAAAATAAATAAATAAATAAAGGCTGAAGAAAATAGCAGTCAATCTGTGGGCTCTGTCTTTATTAGAGCCCAGGGAGGTGAGGAATGAAGAGTCATCTGCTGGTCCCATGACCAGATCTGCCTTATCCCTAAAATCTGGGGGTGGAGCACCATGGGCAGAGGCCCTGGCTCTAGCTTGACACCCAGAGGACCCCATGGAGGCATCCTGGGAAGGGATGAGGGGAAAGTTAGAGAGAGAGAGAAATCAAACAAAAACAAATACTTCCTCACTCAAAAGCCTATGAACCATAATTCCAAAACGTATGAAAGGACCTCCTGGTGGGAAAGGTAGCCTTTAAAATTAACAATCAGATCAGAAATTTTCTCAAATTTCCTCCGGAAATTTGTAAAAGAGTATAAAAAGACTTTAAAATAGTATGTTGAACATGTTCAGAGATGAATGCACACCTTCCATTTCAAAAGGAAAGTGTGAAGCAAAAATAAGCTGAAATGAAACAACACGAACCATAACCAATTAGAAATCCTTGAAATGAAAAATACCCTAGGGGCACCTGGCTGGCTCAGTCAGCAGAGCATGCAATTCTTGATCTCGGGGTCTTGAGTTCAAGCCCCACGTTGGGGGTGGAGATTATTTAAAAAAAGAAAAGAAAAATACCTTAGTTGAAATCTCAGGGGCCATAAATGGGAGAAGTTCTAGAGTAAGTTACTCTCAAAGAGTATATTAGAAAATTGGAAGAGGGAATAGAGGAATTCACTCAGAACACAGCATGAGATTAAAAAAAAGAAAGAGGGCACCTGGGTGGCTCAGTTGGTTAAGCAACTGCCTTCGGCTCGGGTCATGATCCCGGAGTCCCGGGATCGAGTCCTGCATCGGGCTCCCTGCTCGGCGGGGAGCCTGCTTCTCCCTCTGACCCTCTCCCCTCTCATGTACTCTCTCTTTCTCATTCTCGCTCTCTCAAATAAATAAATCTGGAAAAAAAAGAAAGAAAGAAACAGCAATTAAAAATATGAAGAAAAAATGAGGAGGTTTAAATATATATAATAGGAGTTCCAGAGAAAGAGAATTGAGAGGAATGATAGGAAAAGCAATATTTGAAGAGAAAATTACTGAGTCTTTTCCCAGAATTGAAGAAAAATTCCTAGGAATGAAAGAAATTTACACTCAGCCAAATGATTATTCGCGGGTCTTGGGAGAGGGGGAATCTCAGCATATAAAAACTAAGAAATGTTTGCTACTCACAGGCCCTTACTAAACGAACTACCGGATTTTGATTCTAACACATACATCTGTTCATATGTTCTCATCTCCAAAATCATAATGTGTATTACAGTCAATCAGCAACTTTTATTCTTAGTTTTGTTTTCTCCTTAAAAAAAAGTCTAGACTTCTATTTGCTTAGTTTTCTATGTACTTATCCTAATGTGCCATCGAATGTTCCATCAGCTGTGCAAATCTGCTCTCCAGGATATTTATTCCCATTAGGCACTCTGTTCCATCTACTTGAAGAGATCTCCCCAGAGCCTTCTGACTTGCTGCAGAATGAACTGGCTGTTCTCAAAGCCTGTGGCATCATCACTACCTTAGATTTTCTATTCAGCATCATTTTGGCGATTTTCTTCACCTCTGCCTTGTGATGAAGACCTAGTCTCCTGGCTCCCATTTTTCTTCCCTCTTGGTTTGTCCCCTTTGTTTCAGTGAAGCAAATTCTCCTGTTGTGTCCCAACAGTGCACTGGAAGGAACATTTTTTGAGACTTCGCACGTCTGAAAATATTTTTTTCCTACCCTCACTTGATAGCTTGGTAGGGTTAGAATTCTAAGTTGGAAATTATTTTTTCCTCAGTATTTTGAATGCATTTTCCCATTGTCTCATAGTTTTCCATGAGAAAACTGAGAATTCAGATGCATCCTGATCCTTGAGCCTTGGTGGAAAACTGTTCTTCCTTTCCAAAAGGTTTTAGGAATGTCTCCTTGCCCACAGGTTCTGGAATTTCTCCATGGAGTACCAATTTTCATTCATTCTGCTAGACTTTTAACGGACTCTCTCATACTTTATGATGATGCCTTCATTTCAGCTCCAAGTTTGCTTGTTTGTTTGTTTTTTAGGGTGAAGGCCTCATCTCCTATTGCCATGTCATCATTAAAATCCCATCCTCAGTGCCTAAGACCTATTGTGTTCCAACTTCGGATTCTGCTCACCATACTAGCTTTGGACTCTTCTTTGATTTCTGGCACCTGGGGATTTCCCTTTCTCACTCCCAAGCTGCCTTGGTGATATCGTCCCATCTCATGACTTTAAATACCATCTATAATGAGAACTAGCAAATTATTTATCCACGCCAGACCTCTCTAAACCTGCATAGTCAGCTTCTCCTTGATATCCCCATGTGTATGTTCAATAGAAATTTCAAACTTAAAATTTGAAATCCAAACTCCTGATATTCCCCCTAAACCTGCCTCTCGCTCAGCCTTCCGCTTCTCAATAAGGGCATTCTTCCATGTGCTCAATCTGAAAACCACAGAGTTACCCTTGACTCTTCCCTATGCCACAACCACATTCAATGCTATCAGGAAATCCTCTCAACCTGCCTTCAAAACATACCCAGAAACCAGTGAATTCTCACCATCTCCATTGCTAACACCTTGGTCCACACCACATCAAGTTTGGCCTCAATTATTAGCCTTCAACTCAATGTTGTTGAACTGTCACTGTTGCCCCTTGTCACTGGTTGCCCCCAATAAATTACATTACATATTCTTTTTTCTTTTTCTTCTTCCTTTTTTTACGTAGGCTCCATGCCCAATGTAGGACTTGAACTCATGACCCTGAGATCAAGAGTCACAAGACTGAGCAAGCCATGCACGCCTTTTTTTCTTTCTTTTTTTTAAGTAAGTCCTATATTCATGTTCTTGAGGCGCCCATTCCCTCAAATCCGCCCTGGCCCTGTACCCTGCTTTAAATAAGAGAATGTGGCAGAACTGATGCTTGCCAGTGATGAGCCAAAGCCTTAAGAAGACCCCGTAGCCCTGGGGCGCCTGGGTGGCTCAGACAGGTAAGCATCTGACTCTTGGGTCTTCAGATCGTGTCATGATCTCAGGGTCGTGAGATCGAGCCCCACACTGAGCCCCATGCTCAGCGCAGTCTGCTTAAGATTCTCTCTCTGTCTCCCTCTGCCCCTCCCCCTTGCTCATGTTCTCTCACTTGCTTTCTCTCAAGGAAATAAAATCTCTAAACAAAACAAAACAAAAACCCAAGAAGGCCCCGTAGCCCTGAGTTGCCGTGTAAGAAGTCTGGCTACCCTGTTGGAGAGGCCACGTGAAGAGGGAGAGCATATGAGACCACCTAGAGGTGAACCAAGGAGTCCAATCAACAGCAAAGCAGCCAGACATTTGATCCGCATGTTGCTGTTGCAGCCAGTCCCCAACTATTTGTGAACACACGTGAATGAAGAAGCCACAGTGGACATTCCAGGCCCAGTAGAAATTGCTAGCTGGGCTGTGCCTTGTCCAAATTCCTAACCCACAGAACCATGAGTAATAACAAGAGTTTGTTTGTTTAAGCCTCTAAGTTATAGGGGAGTTTATTTTGCCACAAAATATAACATCAACTCTAGTGTCCCTCCTTCCTCTTTCACACCCCCCCACCTTCAGTCTATTCTCCATACAACAGCTGGATCAATTTTTTAATTTATTTTTTATTTTTTTTTAAAAGTGGATCAGTATTCTCATACTAAATCTTTTTCTTTTTTAAAGATTTTATTTATTTATTTGACAGAGAGAGACACAGCAAGAGAGGGAACACAAGCAGGGGGAGTGGCAGAGGGAGAAGCAGGCTTCCCGCTGAGCAGGGACCCCGATGCGGGGCTCGATCCCAGGACCCTGAGATCATGACCTGAGCCGAAGGCAGACGCTTAACAACTGAGCCACCCAGGATCCCCTGGATCAATTCTTTTAAAATATAAGAGGTCATATCACTTGTCTGCTCAGAATACTCCGGTGCTTTTCATCTCACTCAGAGTAAAACCAGTATCTTTACAACAGCCTACAAGATCCCAAGAGCTGGCAAACTACGACCAGTTTGCCAAGTCTTTGTACTGCCAGGGTTTTTGGTTTTTGTTTTTTTTTAAACAGGCTGTTAAAAAAAAAAATTAGAGGAAGAATACATGATAGACCATACGTGGCCTGCAAAGCTTAAAATACTTACTATCTGGCATTTTACAGAAAAAAATGTGCCAATCTCTGTTCTGCACAGCTGGACCCTGGGTGCCTGCATTCATCTCCTCCTCTTGCTCACCTAGCCCTCTGCTCGCCTGGCTCAAGGTAGACTGGCCGCCTGCTCGTTCCTTGCATTTTCTTACAGTTACTCCAACCAGCCACGCATGCCCTTGCCCTGAAGTCTTTGCTCCTGCTGTTTTCTCTGCGTGCAATGTTCTTCCCGGAGTTAGCCCTCCAGAGTCCTTTTCCCTCAGGTCTTTGCCCAAATGCACCTTCTCAGTGAGCCTTATCTGACCGTCACCTTACTGAAAATTACTATCCCCCTGCATTTCTAACTCTCTCTGCTTTATTTATCTTTATATTTCATGTCACTAACATATATTTTTTACTTGTTGTTGTCATTGCTTATCTTCTATACTCTCCCACCAGAATGTAAATGTGTGGAACAGATTCTTTGTCTGCTTTCTTCACTGACGCGTTCTCAGCGCCTAGAGCTCCTGGTGCATTGTGGGCGCTCCATATGTATTTCTTGTATGTCCTTCTGGGTCATGAAAACCATCACATCCCTCTGTTTTCTGCATAGCACTCGTCACCAGTTGCAAATGCCATATTTAGTGGTCTGTCCATGAATTCCACGAAAGCGGGAGTAGAGCCATGCTCAACAAATATCAAATATCCAATATAATATTTATCCCAGAAATAAATCCACGTCCCACACGTCTTTTAAAAGAGGGAATGGGAAGTGAGGCGGTAGAAACACCGTCAACAACTTTTTCAAGAATTGGGCTGTGAATGGGAGCAGAGAAATGGAATGGTGGCCAGAAAAGGCTATATGGTCAAGGGAAGGTTACAAATGGGGGTACAAAGAATAATCCAGATCGACACATACATTAACAACATAGGAAAAAGGAGAAATTGAAGAAGCAGAGTTCTTGGAGAGGCGAAAACAACAGCGTGCAGAGCCCAGGAGGAGAGGTTGACTGTGATGGGGGGAGATCTACCCTTCCCTTGAACAGGAGGGAAGAGCAACCTCCAGCAGTTAAAGCCTCGTGGATGGCAAGATGAGGGAGTTCCCTTCTGACTTCTAGTCCCTCACTGAAGTGCGGGAGGTGAGGTTACCCGCTGAACTTAAGGAGTGGGCAGGGGATCGGAGGTTTGAGAAGAGGAGACAGAAGAGTGTGGAGACAGATAGAGACCATCCTAGGGAACTGTGAAGGGACAGCCAGGCAGTTACCAAGGGCTCATTTGAGATAAATAATCACGAATTTCAACAAAAGCAGTCACCCCATTCAGTAGTTTCTCTTGAGCAGCATCCAGCTACGTGGCTGCAGGTACAGAGAAGGCAGAGTTGAGTTCAGTCGGGGCGGGGGGGGTAGCAAAACAGTGATTCTCGGTGCATGGTCTCCAGATCAGCAACATCAGACTCATTGAAAGCTGGTAAGAAAAATGCAAATTCTCAGGCCTCACCCCAGACCTCTTGAATCAGAAACTCTGCAAGAGGGCCCAGCAATCTGTGCTTTAACGAGCCCTTCAGATGATTCTGATGCTGTGCCCAGTCAAGGTTGATGAACACTGCAATAAAAGGAAAGAACAAGAGAGCTAAGGATCCTTATAAAGGAATAATCATAATGGCAGGCTGGAGAGTCTAAATTGGAAAAGAAAGGAAGTAAAAGCATGAGGCAGCTGATCAGTAATGATAGTATGGTGGCATCAATGTCTTAGAATATAATAAGGTCAAATAATTATAGTATGGTGGATTCATGTCTATTGCTGCCATAGCAAATTACCACAAATGAGGTGGTTGAGAACAACACCCATGGATTATCTCCTTGTTCTGTAGGTCAGAAGCCCAGATTCAGCGTGGCTTAAGTGGGTCCTCTGGTCATTCTCAGAAAGGCGATGAAATAAAATGAGGTATTGTGTTAGTCTTTGGAGATTCTGGGGGTAAAATTTCTCCCAAGTTCACTCAGGCTATTGACAGAATTCAGTTCCTTGGGGTGCCTGGGTGGCTCAGTCGGTTAGGCATTTGCCTTCAGCTCAGGTCATGATCTCGGGGTCCTGGGATCAAGTCCTACACAGAGCCCCGCATTGGGCTCCCTGTTCAGTGGGGAATCTGCTTCTCCCTCTCCCTCTGCCTGCTGCTCCCCCTGCTTGTACTCTCTCTCTTGCTCTCTCTCTCTCTGTCAAGTAAATAAATAAAATCTTAAAAAAAAATTCAGTTCCTCATAGTTGTAGGGCTCAGGTGCCCCACTTCCTGGCTGGCTATGAACCAGGAGACTTTATCAGCTTCTCCAAACTGCCCGCACCCTTTCACATTGCCCCCTCCCATCTTCCAGCCGGCAAGCTGGGGATCAGAACAGCGCTTGAAGATAGTGGTCTTTATTTTTTTTTTTTTAAGATTTTATTTATTTATTTGACAGAGAGAGAGCGCACGAGAGCAGGAACATAAGCAGGGGGAGTGGGAGAGAGAGAAGCAGGCTTCCCGCTGAGCAGGGAGCCGGATGCGGGGCTCGATCCCAGGACCCTGGGATCATGACCTGAGCCGAAAGCAGACGCTTAATGACTGAGCCACCCAGGCGCCCCTTCTGTATGTACTTTTGCTGAAAGATGACCTTCTGGGTATACCATTATGCCTCTTGTCCTTCCCCCCTACCCTGTTCAACATCCCCCTTCTCTTGATGAAAGAGAGGTTTATCTCTCACCCATCCTAAAGCTTGTATTGTAAATTGACCCAGGATATAAAAAAAATTGTCTCTTTTGGGCGCCCGGGTGGCTCAGTTTGTTAAGCGACTGCCTTCGGCTCAGGTCATGATCCTGGAGTCCCGGGATCAAGTCCCACATCGGGCTCCCTGCTCGGCGGGGAGTCTGCTTCTCCCTCTGACCCTCTTCCCTCTCGTGCTCTCTCTCTCTCATTCTCTCTCTCTCAAATAAATAAATAAAATCTTTAAAAAAAATTTGTCTCTTTAAACAGGATACCTGTAGTAGACTTTGTGCCTTCCCCTGTCCTATACACATTTCTGTTAAGTTTGAAGCACCACGTTGGAAACGGGGTGACTTGGTACATATTGAAATGTTCCAGTTTAGATATATGGTCGAATGGGTCCAAGGAATAATGACAAGCTTTATTACTTCTTCCCGCCTCACACTGCTGTGACAGAAGGCGTTGCTTCAGAGACAGAGTCCTGTGAGAGAAAAGCAAAGGAAAGTCCGGTAAGAAATACTGGGAGTGGCAACACCATTTATCATCCAGACACAAACACGGGGCCAGGCTCTCTTGCCTTCTCCAGCCAGTCAATTTAGAACTAGAATTCAGGTGAGATGTGTCTGACGGAAACACAACATGTTTATCGAAATCGAAAAATAAAGACTGGTTGGCTCATTGATTTGATAATACACTGGTTTTGCCAATTTTTCTTAATGGTAGATATTTCTCTTAAATTGAATGAGTCACATATGCAGCTCCAAGGTTTTGACAAATTATACATAAAACCTATAATAAGATAAAAGCATTTTATTTTTTAAAGTATGTTGGCAAGGCATATTAAAATTAATATTTTTATGTTCCCAATTCTTTCTGAGTGTATGTGGTTAAAGAAAGTGTCTCTAAATGAAAGAATAAGATACAAGTAACATTAATTTGTCAACTCTTGGTAAAGTCTTTCTTGGTGTGTTTCCCAGAATTGAAAAGTGAATGAGTGTAACTGGGTAACAATTCCTTTTGAAAGTCAGGTGGTTTCCGGGCGCCTGGGTGGCTCAGTCGTTAAGCGTCTGCCTTCGGCTCAGGTCATGATCCTAGGGTTCTGGAATCGAGTCCCACATCAGGCTCCCTGCCCGGCAGGAGACCTGCTTCTCCCTCTCCCACTCCCCCTGCTTGTGTTCCTGCTCTCGCTGTGTCTCTCTCTGTCAAATAAATAAATAAAATCTTTAAAGAAGGGCGCCTGGGTGGCTCAGTTGGTTGAGCGACTGCCTTCGGCTCAGGTCATGATCCTGGAGTCCCGGGATCGAGTCCCGCATCGGGCTCCCTGCTCGGCGGGGAGTCTGCTTCTCCCTCTGACCCTCTCCCCTCTCGTGCTCTCTATCTCATTCTCTCTCTCAAATAAATAAATAAAATCTTAAAAAAAAAAAAATCTTTAAAGAAAAAAAAGAAAAAAGAAAGTCAGGTGGTTTCCAATGTCTTTGCTTTCAACAAAACTGAAAATTGAGTTACCAAGCCAATCGATTATTAAAAGTAATTTTTTAAAATATTTTATTTGAGAGAGAGAGAATATAAGCAGGGGGAGCGGCAGACAGGAGAGGGAGAAGCAGGCTCCCGCTGAGCAGAGAGCCCGACATGGAGCTCGATCCCAGGACCGTGGGATCATGAACTAAGCCGAAGGCAGACAGACGCTTAACCGACTGAACCACCCAGGACCCAGGTGCCCCAAAAGTAATTTTTGATAATAGATTGCTATGTGATTTTTGGCAAATAACTCAGAAGGGGCTCAAATAAGAAAGACTGCAATAACAAAACTCCTTCCATTCTCATTTACTTATTTGTGTAAACAAGGTAATATTTAACCACCAATACATGGACTAATAAAAACACAGGCCCAAGAGAGACATTTTCGCTAAAATTTTGTTTTGATGTTTAATAATTATTTATAACTTATAATATATTTGTATTGTTTTGACCAAATGTGTATTAATAATCATTGTAATGTTATTCAGTCCAGAAGAAATGTAGTACCTATAAACCTAATGATCACAGGAAATTTTTTTTTATTTCAATTCCTATATATTTTGTTATTATAGAAAAGAATAAGGAGATAATCAAAAAAAGACTTCCAAGGATAAGAATATGTTACATCAGGATAAAATATTGTGGGGAGAAGGGCAATGGATTTTACAAGTTCAAGAAGAAAATGGCACAAGATAAAATTCCAACTTTAAAGAAGATGTCTATTTTCAAAAAAAAAAAAGGATAGTGATGGGATTGAACTGCCATGGTGTTTAGATTTTTTTTTTAAGATCTTATTTATTTATTTGAGAGAGAGAGGGCATGAGCGGGGGGCAGGGGCAGAGGGAGAAGCAGACTCCCTGCTGAGCAGGAAGCCCGTTATGGGGCTCGATCCCAGGACCCTGGGATTATGACGCTTAACCGACTGAGCCACTGGGGTGACCTCACTCTCTCCTGTTTTTAAGTAGGCTCCACGCCCAGCATGGGGCTCCAACTCATGACCCTGAGATCAACCAAGCTTCCCATATTCTACCAACGAAGCCAGCCAGGCGCCTCTACTCTGCTATGTAGATTCTATTAGATACGTTTTCCAAAAGGTGTAATTAACAGTTTTAAATGTCAGTGTATACAGTAAGCCAGAAATTATTATGTCCCTTGAAATTATACAAACTTATAATACAAATTCTAAAACTGATTTCAGAGAACACAGACCCTGGAAAGTTCAAAGCCTGCTGGCTGAGGACAATAGCAGGGAACGCGTGGCCCGCGGGTGCATCGAGGGTATCGCTGCTGAGTTTAATTAGCAGCACATGTAAGACGAGAGGCAGGGAGACCAATAGGAGACCATGTCCATAGTCCATTCACTGTTCATATTTATTGATGGACTGACTGGCCACTCTCTGCTGGGAGCTGTACTGTGCTCAGGAGACCCGATAGGAACCACGGCCTTGCCCTCCTGGAGTTCATGGGCCTGGAGAAAGGGAATGAGGGCTAAATCAAGGCAGGACCATCAGGGGTTAGAGGTGAGGGGACAGAGGTCAACAATACTGACACTCACTGGCTTATCTGCGTGTCCGTGTTTTTATCCCTATTTTCCTTTTTTTTTTAAAGATTTATTTATTTATTTATTTATTTATTTATTTATTTATTTATTTATTTGAGAGACAGAGAGAGAGAGCAAGAGAGAGCATGAGTGGGGTGAGAGGCAGAGGGAGAAGCAGACTTCCTGCTGAGCAAGGAGTCTGTTGCAGGGGCTTGATCCCGGGACTCCGGGATCATGACCCGAGCCCAAGGCAGACACTTAACCATCTGAGCCACCCATTTTCCTTTTTTAAAAAATCAGACTAACTTGCTGAAAGTTTAGTCAAGCTACTGAGGACTTGAGTGCAGGATCTCCTTGAAACCAAGTGATGTTGTTACGTGGGCCCCATCCACCATCAATATTTTTCAATAACAAAAATAACTCCTGCCCATTTTAAGAATTCAAGTTAACACCAAAGTATAAAAAGTAAAAGGTTCACCTTGTCCCATGCCATCTTATTTCTGCAACCACAGTTACAAAATGGGATGCTTTATATTATACCACCGCCCAAGTGTGAAAGGACTCGGAGTAAGTGATGCATACGTGCACACACTCGGGGTGGTTAAGGATAAAACTGCTACACCCTTCGTGTGTCCAGTGGCTTCTGGACGCCGGGGTCCAGGGAACTTTGTCTGTGAGTAACCCTGCAGGCAGGTTCCTTTCCTGGGGTACTGCTAACTCTAGTTCCAAATCATCTCACTCCTTTCAGAAACCTGCACGTTTGAAACCCCTGCTGGTTAGCCCAGCTGTGTCTCAAATTGGTCTAATTGGTAGGCCTTCCCAGCACCCCCTCCACGGGCCAACACGTCCTGTCCCAGGACATGACTGGCCTCAGACTGTTCGCAGGAGGTGAGGGAGAGAAGGGAAAGCTCTCAGCCTACACAGCTGCCCTACAGAGCTGTTTACGAAGCTTTGAATCTCTGATTCCAGATTTGTTGCCCTCCTGGGCAGCAAAATAGGGAGCTGTATAGGCCAGAGGAGCACCAGTCAATTGCCTTCACTCTACTCTCACCTTTCCCACTTCGGAGATGTTTGGCAGCTCATACAACAAAGGGAGACAATTAAGTGCGCCCAAAGAGTGGAAACGGATGCAGCCGTTAAAAACATTGTAGTAAGTTGTAAGAAGAGCTATTATTTTTTTTTTAAGATTTTATTTTTAAGGGGCGCCTGGGTGGCTCAGTCTGTTGGGCATCTGCCTTTGGCTCAGGTCATGATCTCAGGGTCCTGGGATCGAGCCCCACATCAGGCTCCCTGCTCGGCGGAGAGCCTGCTTCTCCCTCTCCCTCTGCCTGCCGCTCCCCCCCGCTTATGCACTCTCTCTCTGTCAAATAAATAAATAAAATCTTAAAAAAAAAGATTTTATTTTTAAGCGATTTCTATACCCAAGGTGGGGCTCGAACTCACAACCCAGAGAGCAAGAGCCGCACCAGTGACTGAGCCAGCCAAGCTGCCCCAGGCACAGTTCTTTTTTTTTTTTTTTTTTTTTAAGATTTTATTTATTTGACAGAGAGAGACACAGTGAAGAGGGAACACAAGCAGGGGGAATGGAGAGGGAGAAGCAGGCTTCCCACGGAGCAGGGAGCCCGATGCAGGGCTCAATCCCAGGACCCTGGGATCAGGACCTGAACTGAAGGCAGACGCTTAACCAACTGAGCCACCCAGGCGCCCCCCAAGCACAGTTCTTAATATATAATTACGATACTGCTATAATCACATAATCCTATGTGGACGCATAGGAGAGCTGATATGAAAAACAAAATTAGTTATTGTTGTTAGGCCTATTAGTGGGTTTATGGGTGGTTTTGTAATTTTTTTTCTTCACACACACACACACACACACACACACACAAATCTTGCATTCTTTTGCCCTTAAAAGGAACAAATTTTAACTCCCTGATCACATTGGCTGAGGAAAACCCAGCCCAGTGAAGTCAGCACCTAAGTTCCCCCACAGACTCCCATGCCTGGAGGGAGGGGTCCTGAGCTAGGCATGGTGCAGAGGGCTGCCGCAGAGGCTGAAACCAAGTATAAATGAGGCATAGGGCATTTGCATGACTAACCCAGGGAAAAAACCCACCAGAGAGTTATTTCTATTTAAGCTCAGAGAAATGCAGAAGTACATCTACTTGAACCTTAACTTGACTTTAAAGGAAACCAAACTTGCCCCTGAAGTTTTTGCAGGGGGTGTGGGGGGGAAACCTTCTGTAAGGAGGGCTCCAGCAGAGAACCACACTCTTCCACAGGGGTCCAGATTCGTGGCCCTTCGGCCCTCAGTGTTAGTGCAAACGGTTCTGAGTCCCTAAACCCACTGAGCCTTAACTTTAGATCGGCCCTGCTTAACCAAACTAAGGTTGTGAACACTTTGGTAATCATAAAAGCTACAGAACTCCTTCCAGAAAAATGCACATCAGCCCAAAAATGTGAAACAATTTCAGGGTTTTCATGGATGTCCCCCCTCCAAAATCCTAGACAACCCTACTTGTCCCCCAGATTAAGAACCCCCACTGGGCCAGAATAAATACAAAGTCTTACATACAGGTATACAACGTGAACGCTCTTTTGCAAGTCTGTTGATAGGACTGTGATGAATCAATACAAATTCATGTAAAAGAACTACTAGGTTCAGGGGCGCCTGGGTGGCTCAGATGGGTAAGTGTCTGCCTTCAGCTCAGGTCATGATCCCAGGGTCCTGGGATGCAGTCCCGCATCAGGCTCCCTGATCAGTGCAGAGCCTGCTTCTCCCTCTCCCTCTGCCATTCCCTCTGCTTGTGCTCTTCTGTTTCTCTGTCAAATAAATAAATAAAATCTTAAAAAAAAAAAAAAAAAGAAGAAGAAGAAGAAGAACTACTAGGTTCAGAGACTTGTGTATGTTCTCGAGAGAGACAGTAAGTGCCTGTGCAGGTCCAGAAGCAGGAAGAAAGCGGCCTCCTAGCCCCGGTGTCCCTTATCCCTGCAGCAAGGCTGTCTCCTGCTGGTCGCTCCCCTGCCCCAGCACCCAGGCACTGGAGGGTGCAAGGCTCCAGATTGCGACCTTGGAGAATCTGCTGAAGCCGACCGCGGCTTTTCGGGGTTTTTTCACGGAAATGCTGCAGCGGTTGGTCGGTTCTCACGTATTTACGTTTTACTCTCCAATTATGACCGGGTTTTCCGGACGCAGACTGTCAGCCCGTGTCCAGAGTTACGGGCGTGGGTCCGAGCGCGAGCGCTAGGGGCAGCGGCTGAGGTCGGGGCGGGTGAGCGCCCCTGGGCGGAGCCGCGAGAGGCCTGGGCGTGGGCGGCATGTCCCGCCCGCGAGCTCCCCCTCTGGGCGCCCGGCCCTGACCCTAGGGGCGCACGGCCTTCCAGACGCCCGCTGCGCGGCGGCGGAGGCGGGGACGCTGCGGGGGCCCCCCGACACGCGGTGGCCTCGCGCTGGATGGCACCGGGCCGGGGCTGTGCGGTCCCTGGACATCCCCCATCTCGGCGGCTGGTGGATTAATGGGAAGAGAGCGAGGAGAAGGGTGCAGAGTCCAAGCGCCACTGCTGCCAGCTCCAGGACCATCGCCCCGCTCGGCTCTCCACTCATTTCCGGAGATGCTCAAAGTCCTGATTTCAGCTCTGGCCACCAAACCGGATTGGTTCTAGGCTCCCGGGGCTGGCTCAGTACTCAGTACTCAGGGACTCATCTGACAACAGTTATCTGGTACACAGTAGGTATGTGTGCATCTGTTAAATAAATCAAATACTTTCTTTTTCTTGTTTGAACTGTCTGCTTCAACACTTCCAACAGCGAGCCCCCTGTTAAGAGTGGGTACAGTCAGTAATGTGCGAAGAAGAGGGGGGAACCGCTGGGGAAGTGGAGGGAAATGTGCGCGCCCAGAGAGCAGCTTCTTAGTGCGCAGGAAAGGCAGCGTCCAGAACCTGCCCGAGCGCCGGGGCCGCGGAATTCCGCGCCCACGGTCGGAACAGCAGGCCGCGTGTCCCCGCGTCGGGACGGGGGTGGGGGGCGGAAAGATACAGAGACAGAGCCCAGGGGCGACAGTCCTCACTCGACGGCAGGGTACAGGTCCGGCTCCACTGTGTACTAGAGACATGGGATGAGGGAAGCTCAAGGCCCCAGGAGTCCTGGACAGAGGACGCCCCAAATCTTCCTGCAGGGGGCAGAGCGACACCTCTCCCGGGCTCGGAGGGCAAATTTCAGGGTTTTTTTGTTGTTGTTGTTAAGATTTTATTTATTTATTTGAGAGAGAGAGAATGGGAGACAGAGAGCACGAGAGGGAAGAGGGTCAGAGGGAGAAGCAGACTCCCTGCTGAGCAGGGAGCCCGATGTGGGACTCGATCCTGGAACTCCAGGATCATGACCTGAGCCGAAGGCAGTCGCTTAACCAACTGAGCCACCCAGGCACCCCCGGAGGGCAAATTTCAGAGCGGTGAGCGCCCTTGCTGCCCTGTCTCAGGCTTCCCTGGTCCTGGGGAACCACGGCGGCCTGCAGGGGGCGGAATGTTCCTTTCCTTCTTCTGCACCGGGGCTGAGATCTGAGCGAAAAATAGAAGCTGAGCTCAATGCAAAGGAATGAGACTGAATAAACATAACGTGTGTATACATAGTAAAGTAGTATTCCCAAACACGGCAGTAAGGAAGGGTTACTTAGTAAGGAATGAAAACTTGGAGGGAAAAATATCTAAGTTCCACATTATACAACAAAATAAACTCCAAGAGCATTGAAATGCTTCATATTTAGAGACACTATATTAAGTAGGATAAAACAGTTATGTTTGTGGCTAAATGTCAACATTCTGGAAGCTTTGAAACAATAGAAGAAACTGGAAAAGAAGATTAATATTTCAAGATTTAGGGACGCCTGGGTGACTCAGTTGGTTAAGCGTGGGACGCTTGATTTCACCTCTGGTCATGATCTCAGGGTCCTGAAATGGAGCAGGGGCTCTGACCTGCTTAAAATTCTCTATCCCTCTGCCCCTCCTCTGCCCCTCTCTCAAAAAAAAATTTTTTAGGGGCGCCTGGGTGGTTCAGTCATTAAGCGTCTGCCTTTGGCTCAGGTCATGGTCCCAGGGTCCTGGGATCGAACCGGCATCGTCTGCCTGCGCTCAGCGGGAAGCCTGCTTCTCCCTCTCCCCCTCCCCCCGCTTGTGTTCCCTCTCTCTGTGTGTGTCTCTCTCTGTCAAATAAATAAATAAAAATCTTTAAAAATATTTTTTAAACTGGCTTTTAAAAAGACAAAAGCTTGAGGAAAAAAACATGTTTGCACCAAATAATAATCAGAAAATGCCAAAAATGTAAGAAGCTTATTTAAATGTGTAAAAATAATCGAGATAACAATAACCAAATAGACAAAGAAGGTAGTAAATAATGTAATTCACAAAGAGAAATAAAATTAGTACACAAATGCATGGGGAAATGTTTGTTGTCCTTGACAATCAAAAATTCTAAACTTAAGGGATGCCTGGCTGATGCAGTCGGTGAAGCATCTGCCTTCGGCTCAGGTCATGATCTCAGGGTCCTGGGATGGAGCCCCGTGTTGGGCGCCCTGCTCCTCAGGGAGCCTGCTTCTCTTTCTGCCTCTACTGCTCCCCCTGCTCTTGCTCTTTCTCTCTCTGACAAAATAAATAAATAAAATCTTAAAAAAAATTTTTTTTAACTTAAAACAACCTTGGGCGCCTGGGTGGCTCAGTTGGTTAAGCGACTGCCTTCGGCTCAGGTCATGATCCTGGAGTCCCGGGATCGAGTCCCGCATCGGGCTCCCTGCTCAGCGGGGAGTCTGCTTCTCCCTCTGACCCTCTTCCCTCTCATGCTCTCTATCTCTCATTCTCTCTCTCTCAAATAAATAAATAAAATCTTTAAAAAAAATAAAAAAAAAAATTAAAACAACCTTGACCCAGTACCTTACATCTACTAGAGTAGCAAAAATGTTGTAAGACTGTAATGCATAATGCTAGCAAAGTGGTAAAATAAAATAAGTGGTAATAAGAAAATAAAAAAGTCACCATAGCTTCATACAGTTCTTTTGAACAGCAATATGCTGATCTACATTCATTCAGCAGATAGCTATTGAGGGGTCCATCATCATGGAGGAGAACAGACAAGAAAGAGATACACACTGCAGGAGGTGGTGATCACTTAAAGGAGAAAAATAGAACAGCTAGTGATGGGATGTGCTATTTGAATCTGAGTAGGGTAGGCTTCTCTGATAAGATAACATCTGAACGGAGACATGAACAAAGCAAGGGAAAAAATCTTGTTCATATTTGTGGGAAGAGTGCTCCGGGTTATAGGGAACAGAAAGTACAATGACCCTGAGGCAAGAGCATGTGACTAGTAGAGCACCATTTGATTCCTTTTTGATCATGCAGTAGTACTTGGAATATTTTAGGAGGTGGGGGGGATGGGGTAACTGGGTGACGGGCATTAAGGAGGGCACTTGGTGTAATGAGCACTGGGTGCTATATGCAACTGACGAATCACTAAACTCTAAACTCTACCTCTGAAACTAAAAAATAAAATAAAATACTTGGAATATTTTAAAAATTGGTTTACTTTATATACATATTACAACAATAATGAATTCATTAAGCTGAAATGATATAGCATTGTCAAATAATCTGTTATTTTATCTTCACTAAATTAACAAAACCTTAGCCCCTATGGTAGGTGACATTACAAAAAGATTGCGTCACCCCATCGTCTTCCACAAAATGGTACTTATTCATTTCCAGTAAACTCAGCCCTTCTCTAAATGAAAGAATCCAAAGATATGAGCTAAAGTATTGCCAAAGTTTAGAGAAAGGGTGTTCAAAGTAAAGGCAAAACAAGTGGTTGTTTTTTAGTAGGTTTATCCAGTGTTGTGGATCAACAAGCCTAACCATTCTCAAACAGATCCCTAACCTGATCCTCAGCCTTGAATTCCATCCAGACTCAAGCATCCATCTGTCCACTTGACCTCTCCAAATGGATGACAGACTTAAATGTCCAAAAGTGACAACCTGTTCTCCATCCCTCTATCACACATAACCCCCCCAACACACACCACAAAGAAGACTCTAACAGTCTTCATCTCAGCTAATAGCAAGTCAATTCTTTCATTCGCTCAGACCAAAAGCATGGAGTCATCCTTGACTTCTCTTTCCTTTAAAATTAAGTGAAGCCATGTCAGTCCTCTATTTAAACCTGTTCTTGTCTCCCCACCTATCAGATGTAAAAGCAGAAAGACTCACTATGCCCTAATGGCCCAACCTTTCTGACCTCTTCACTTACTCCTTTGGCCTTTCCATCACTCCTGTCTGTCAGACCAGCCCCCTTGCTGCTCCTCAAACAGACCAGGCACATGCCCACCACAAGGCCTTTGGACTTGTTCCCTCTACCAGGACTGCTTTTTCCCTCCAGAGTCTCATGTGATGGATGCCTCCCTTCCTTCAGATCTTTACTCAGAAGCCAAAGCAACAAAGCAACTTTTTCAGGGAGGCAAGCATCCAAAAAACTCCCTGTTTTGGGGCACCTGGGTGGCTCAGTCGCTTAAGTGTTGGACTCTTGGTTTCAGCTCAGGTCATGATCTCAGGGATGTGAGATCGAGCCTTGAGTTGGGCCCAGCGCTCAGTGTGCAGAGTCTGCTTGAGATTCTTTCCTTCTCCCTTTCTCCCTCCCCCTCTGCTCCTCCCCCCGCCTTGCTCTCGCTAAAATAAATAAATAAATATATATATAAAATCTTAAAAAAAAAAAAAAATCCCTGCTTTGGATTTCCCACTTTATCTAAATCTTAAGTGTACAGGTATATATCTGTTTTGTTTACTGACGTACCCCCAGTGCCCGGAACAGTGCCTGCCACGTGGTACGCACTTAACAAATATTCATTGATTGATTGAGAGGGGGAAGGGAAAGCAGATAACAACAATGTGGTAAAGGTAAGAGACAAGGAGAAACATTAACAGAAGAGTAACTTAGGGAGATTGCTAAGAATACAGGTTAATAGTGCGGAAGAGTCTGTAAAATAGAAATAAGCGTCCGGGTCACCAAGATAGAGGCTGGAGGCCAGATCTTCTCTGACAAAGACTGGCTCCCTCCCTAGCTCATAGTTTATTTACATCCAGCTCCATCTTCAGAATCGCAGTCCCCCGAGGGGTAAGAACACTAGAATCCACACCATGCCCTGCCCCACAGATACACGTTGGCCCTGAAACGTGATGTGGCAGAGCTGATGGGAGAAAAGGATGCCTAGCATATGACACAGAAAGCTCGACTCAAATTAGTTTAAATACTAAAAGGCCTTTATTGTCTCAGAAGCAATGAGAACTTGAGTAATGGTTCGATCCAGAAATTCCCAACATCTTCAGGGTCTTGGACTCTTTCGGGACTCAGTCAACTCTGCCCTCCTCCGTGTATTGGCCTTGGCCTTACTCTGTTTCTCCTTATTGGTGCAGAAATGGCTGTAGTTTTTTCCAGGTTGTACATCCTTACGCTGTACCATCCGTGCAGACTACTGGGCTTCAATCTGTTTGGGCCAATGTCTGTCATGTGACCACCCCAGAGCAACCCCTATGGCCAGGGAAAAGCCAACATGCAGAGGAAGACAGAGCTGGCTTAGGTCCCTCCCTGAACCAATCACTGGGCCAGGACGATGGGGTTTCGCTAAGTGGTTAAGGACACACCACTGGGGCTGGCGGTGAAGTCACTCCTACCTAAAGGGCATGGCCCCTCCATAGAAAGGAAAGGGTAGCGTGGATGAGGGGCCTGCCACAGGATCCACAACAAAGTCATATCTGCCCAGGGCTGGAGATGCTGGAGGACCTCTGTCTATTCTTGTTCTTACTCAGGTCTAATTACCCATCCCTTTAGCAGGGCCAGGCCTGACAGAGGCCTCCAAATAATGTCACCAAGTTTCTGTTGGGAATCCGGTACAGATCCCTAAACAGCACAGCATGGAGGCCATGTCAATCATGGTCTCCTTTGGCTCCTGGGCAGTGAGTCCCACTGTGCTCCCTCCCTCCCTGTCATCCCAGGCTAACTCCCCAAATGCAAGTGAGTCCAGTAACCTCACTTCTTCTGCACTCTTGGGCTGATGCTGCTCTCCGCCCTGCCAGCCACTACACCCAGACTCCTGAGCCTGTCACCTGGAACTTTTGTTCACCTATAGAAAGAGGCTTCTTCCATTTTCTGCCTTAACTGAAATTTCACTGAGGACACAGCTTCCCTCGCTGCCATCTTGAGAGATGCTAACTCATTCCCATAGCCCACTTACCATGGGACGAGGAGGAGGGTGGTCAGCATCTTTCCATCCCTCACTGCCTCTCTTGGACCTTCACCTTTCTTGGCACTACCATCTACCTACCTCCCAACATTCACCAGAACTGGGGCCCCTGGTTCTCAGGGTTCCCAAGGGAAATATTGCCATCATCTCGGATGACTTAGTGTTTCTGTGGGTGATAGATTCTACATCTTAATTCTAAAGTCTCCGACTCCCTCATCTTCAACGGCCCTTCTTTCCACTTGGGCCACTTCTCCCCCTTGGCCACACACTGAGCCTTGTCATCATTAGAAGGGCTACACTCTCTGACAAAATCCCGTTCTCCAAACGTAGCAGTTGACCCAAGTCATGGAGCAGGGTCTAGGTAAGCAGATGCAGTGCATTTGTCTGCATGTTCAGAAGTGAGTTTTGCTTTATAGCAGATATTAAGCTTTCTATGAGAAGAGACTGGGTCACACATAATGCTAAAAACAGATGGACACGCCAGGAAGGTGCCTAGGTTTCTGGGTTTCATATCCTCTCCTGAACTGTGGGATCTCAGAGTCAGGGACCAGCTCTTACATAAGTGACGTTTCCTAGAAAGGCAAACGCTAGCTGTGGTAATGGAGCATTCCAAAAATGGCTAGGGGCAAAACAATCCCAATTGACACAGTTCCTCTGACAGATACAGCGTAATCTGAGGTCTGAGGATGAGCAAAGTTTGTTCTTTTTTTTTTTAAGATTTTTATTTATTTATTTGAGAGAAGAAAGAGAATGAGCTGGGGGGGGCGGGTGGGGAGGAGCAGAGCGAGAGGGAGAAGCAGACTCTCTGCTGAGCAGGGAGCCCGATGTGGGGCTTGATCCCAGGACCCTGAGATCAGGACCTGAGCCAAAGGCAGACACTTAACCAACTGAGCCACCCAGGTGCCCCAAACCAAGTTTTAGATAGCATTAATTTAATCTACCTTATTTTGTCATCTGTGTGAGAACTCTTGGTGCGTGATGCAAGAACTAAGAAGGAACCAACTGCTTTAAGAAAGAAATACAGAGAGTGGGGCTTATTGGAAGGATAATTGAGTGTTTCAAGTATCAACTAAACTAGAGGATGGGGAGGAAACCCCAAGTTTGACCTTAGTCAGGTCCAACTGGACCTCAAGATTCAACGTCTGGTTCTCTTCATATTCCGGGTCAATTTTCCTTGCGACAGACTGGACTCCTTGGTGTGGCTGAGTGCCAATAGCTCCCTGGCCTCTCTCACAACCCACCTGTCCCCCAGCAAAGAGGGACTAGCCTTTTCTCTCTTTGCTCTGAGGAGGGAGTCTGGCCTGGCTTGGGTTGGGGGTTGACTCCCATACCACCAATTGTTGGGCTGTGAAGAGATCTTATTAGCGGTCTAGATTCGAGTGTCTGCCACCAGACCAATCAGCTATGCCAAGGGGATAGGGTCACATAGTACAGACCTGGCTGTTAGGCACCTGTCTGAGGTAACAAGGACACTTTCCAGAGCAGAAAGAAGTGTTAGAATGTTGGAATTAGAATTAGAATATTGGAATTGGAATGCAGGCAGCCACCCCTAGTAGGGATTACTAACTACATCATTGCTAAATAAGTGTTTCTTAATCCTTCCCGCAGTCAAACAGCCTGATGGGTGTTGCCCATACTAAGTTTGCCTGTCAAAGCACAAGGGGACAGGGTTATGGTCTCCTTGCTCTATACTCCTCCCTCTTAAGCCCCTTGGCCCCCCCCTCCCTCTGCTGTACTTTTAAGGCTTCAGCCCACGGCCTCTCTCCCAAGCTGCCTCAGCCTCCATGCTCAGGGTACCCTCTGTGTTTCCCTCCCTCTCACCGGCGGTCTCTGAGTTGTTCTCTTTGTTAGGCCCAAAGGGAGAGCCTGGACATCCTCCTGAGAAGGAAAAATGCATATAGATATAAATCTGCACGTGCTCCGGTTGCACATATGGAGCCTGGTGGTTGAGGAAGTGATAAGGAAAATCTGTGTCCTAAGATGGCCGACCGAGCCAGCGAGAGAGTCCCAGTCCTTGCCCCGGCTCTTCCGGGTTCTTTTCCCTGCTCTGCTTCCTGCGCGCACCAATCCGGGTTCTTCTCCCTGTCCCGCTTCACGCACACGCCAAAAGTGCCAAGTATGCGGAAGTAGAAGTGTATAAATTGCCCCCTTCATGCTCAGGGTTCAGACCTTTGGAGACCACTTTCTTCCGAGCTGTGTGGGATTAAATAAACTTCTTATCATCCAAGGTCCCCGGGTGCCGCTTGGTTCTTCCGCTGGGCGATCCAGTCCAAGTTCTGTAATAGAAGGATTTCCTTCCAAGGCCAGGTGCAGAAGAAAGAGTAAAGGAAGGAGCACGAGTGTTGCAGACTCCCCGAATGGGTCTGGGTCTCTCCCTGGGCGAAACCAAGGTATTCCCTGGTCTCCCAGATGTGAGTCAATGTGTGTGAGCAAGTGTGTGAGCCAGTATGCTACATTAGCTGTACACGGCTGACAACCTGAGAAAGAGCAGATGGGGATTGTGCCAACCCCCTCTCACTTAACTCTGGATCGCTGCCAGGATCCGAGCCTTCTACTGGTGTCTTGCAACAATTTGGTTCTCTGCACTGGCTCTTGTTGCCCCCGAAGATTTTAGCTCTTCTTCACCCTCTGGCCACTTTGGTTAGGATCTTTAGCCTTTACACAGCCTTTACACAGAAACCCCCAACCCAGCCGACTTGGCAAGCACTCCAGCCAAGCTCACAAAAGCAACAGCATGGAGGCTTATAAGCAGATACGCTGCCTTTAGATGGGGGAGGCAGCTAGATGCTTGGTTCCTTCCTGGGCACTGAGGAAGAAGAAAGGAGAGGGAGCTGCCCCTGTCAACCGGGAAGAGATGCTCAGCTCCGAAGCATGGCCCTGCCTGCCACCACCAGCCGCCAGTCCCCAGCAGAGGCTGGGGCTGCTCAGCGTTCAGAGACCAGCAGGTAGGAAGGGGCACGGAGGTGGCAACACCCAAGGCTCAGGCACAAGGGCCCAGACACAGGGAAGACAGCACCAGGAACATGGGGGGACAGGAGGGACAGTGCCCAGAGTTGGCCTGCTGAAGGAGCAGACGGCGGGGCCGATATCGTGGTAGGACCAGATTCTCTGGGCCAAGTGCAGGAGAGGATGGGGCTTGGAAGAGGCCAAAGTTGCCATGGTGATGGAAGCTCTTCTCTCCTTTTCCTCTTAGAACTGTTCCTTGATTGCAAGGCCTAGGACTTCTTACATACTTTTCTTTCATTTGCTCCATTCATCATTATTTTCAACTCTTCTCTGAACAAGAATTGACAGAAATCCATATTTCTCAGCAGTTTATCACAGAACTGACACCTAGAAATGGAAAGCATGAACCTGGCAAAATGGAGTTGGGTTCCTAGTATCACTGTGCAAAACCAGCTTACCTCTCCTCTAACACACACAATGTGCCCTCACCATCCTTGTACCCCATGCAGTTGCACTCTTTGTGCCTTGTTCATGCTAATCCCTCGACCTAGGAAATCCTACTTTATCCACTTTGCAAACTCCTACTCGTCTTTTAGACCTAGATGAAGTGTCGCCTCTCCTGGGAACAGCAATATCCACCCCTTTGTCCACTGGCTTAATTGCTTATCATTTGGTTCCCAAAGAGACCTAGGCGAAGCCTCAAAAAGCACTTACTTTACTGTATGTAGTGAGTTGTTTCTGCCTACTACCTCCATGTAATGGAGGGGGGCGCTTTATCTTGTTTGCATTTGTATCTTAATGCCCAGCACCAGCTGCTAATCCCCAGTCCAGTGCAGGTTCTTAAAACATATTTGGTTTTTGGTTTTGGTTTTTTTTTAAATATATATTTTTTATAGATTTTTATTTATTTATTTGACAGAGAGAGAGAGCGAGAGCAGGAACACAAGCAGGGGGAGTGGGAGAGGGAGAAGCAGGCTTCCCGCCGAGCAGGGAGCCCGATGTGGGACTCGATCCCAGGACCCCTGGGATCATGACCTGAGCCGAAGGCAGATGCTTAATGACTGAGCCACCCAGGCACCCCCTTAAAACATGCTTGATTGAAAAAATGAACCAAAGAATAAAATCAACACAGCGAACATGGGTGCAATTCCGCTCTACTTTTCAATCCATTCAATGCTGGAGCCAGGAATCTGTTTGGGAAGCACGAAGTCCTCTGCCTTCCCACTACTCCTGCCACTCCTCAGAGTGAAGAGGCTTAAAATAACACCTTTTTTCAACTTCATATGTCAAATACAAATACGAATTCAAGACTCTTTATTGGCTTTTATCTCCAGCTTCTTCTTTAAGAATAGCCTCTTTGACAGAGCAGGAGTGTGTGGTGGACACGCAAACAAACCACATTATCCTCATTGTCCAAATCACGGGGCTGCATAAGTCCCTTTAGCTGTTAGTGGAACCGTGTGATGTCTCATCCTGTTCAGCAGAGGTCAAGTTCTACCTGGAACTGCAGTGGTGGTGCTTTGCACAAAGTAGTCATTAGAAAATTTATGTTTTCGGGGCGCCTGGGTGGCTCAGTTCGTTGGGCATCTGCCTTCGGCTTGGGCCGTGGTCCTGGAGTCCCAGGATCGAGTCCCGCATCAGGCTCCCTGCTCAGCGGGGGGTCTGCTTCTCCTTCTGCCCCTCACCCCACTTTCGTGCTCTCTCTCATTCTCTCTCTCTCTCAAATAAATAAATTAAAAAAAGAAAAAGAAGATGTAAGTTCTCACCATATGTAACCAGGAAAATGAGGCAGGCCAGGAGGAGATGCTGGGGAGTCCGCCCCTGTCACACTCTAGTCTTGACACAGCAGAAGGCTCAACAAAGGGATTAATCTAGGAACCTTAGGATCTTTGGCATACATTTCTCAGTCATACAACATCTAGAATATTTATGGCTGCCAGTTTAGAGAAATATGTTGCACCAGTCAAGCTGTTAATTGCAAGTAACGCCTCAGACTCACCTCAAAACAGCTTACTATTTTGCAAAATCGCAAACTCACCTCAAAATAACTTAGGCCAAAAAGAGGAACATACAAAGTTATGGAATCAAACCAAGATGAGCTCCAGGGACTGATACACTGTCAGATCTTGCTTTCCTCCTTTCTCTGTTCTGCTTCTGTGTTGGTTCACTCTCTTCTCCCACAGATAGGCAAGCAGTGGAAAGCTTGGCCAACATAGCAATTGGAGCATCTACAAGGTTCCAGGAAAAACTCCATTTGGCCTAGGCCAGATCATATAAGTGTCCCTGTATTCAAGTGAGTGGTCTCCATTACCAGGAATTTGGGGGAGTACAAGCATGATCACTGGATAAATCTTTTGCCAGTTAGGTGACTTGACAATTTTGTTGACTGCACATTAATAATGGCAGATATCTTTTGTTTTTTTTCAAGATTTTATTTATTTGGGAGAGAGAGAGCATGCAAACATGGGGGGCTTGTGGGTGTGCTGGTGGGGAGGGGAGCCGCAAAAGTGTAAGGAGAGGGAAACAGACTCTGAGCTGAGCCCAGAGCCCCACATGCAGCTCCATCCCAGGACCCCGGGATCATGACCTGAGCCAAAGGCAGTCGCTTAGCCGACTGAGCCAGCCAGGCGCCTCTCATTGTTCAAAATATAGAAAGTTCAGGGATACCAGGCTGGTTCAGTAGGAAGAGCATGTGATTCTTGATCTCAGGGTTGTGAGTTCAAGCCCCACGCTGGGTGTAGAGATTATGTAAAAATAAACAAAATCTTAAAAAATATAAAATAAAATAAAATATAGAAAGTTTGGAAAGGAAAAAGGAGTGGGAAATACCCCATAATTCCACCACTCAAACGACAGCCATTGTTAGCCTTCTGTTTTGTTTAATGCTTTAAAAAAAAATCCCATTGGGGCGCCTGAGTGGCTCAATTGTTAAGCGTCTGCTTTTGGCTCAGGTCATGATCCCATGTCCTGGGATGGAGCCCCGCATCAGGCTCCCTGCTCGCTGGGAAGCCTGCTTCTCCCTCTCCCACTCCCCCTGCTTGTGTTCCCTCTCTCGCTGTGTCTCTCTCTGTGTCAAATAAATATTAGAAAAAAAAAATCCCATATATGTAATTTTGCGTCCTGATTCTTTAATATAACATGCATTTCCCCGTGTCATATAACTCCTTAAAACATTGCTTTAAATAGCTATACAGTATACTCTAAAAAACTTTTTAACCACCTCGTTCAGAAGGAAAGAAGGCAGTGGAGTGAGTCAGCATTCTTCCCATACATGTGCTCTGTCCTCAGGCACAGCAGGTCATGGGACTCAATTCCAGCTACAGAAAAGGGGCCATCATACTGGAGTTCCCCTCCCCCACTTCCTGCATTCCTCTAAACACTTACAAACTTTTCTCTTCCCCGCTCATCCTTCCTCTGCTCCAGGCTCAGAGGATTTGCTATGAGTTCGGCTAGTGGTGCACACAGTTCAGGTTTGAATCCCGATACTTTGTAGTGATATAATCTGGGAAATTCCT
This sequence comes from Zalophus californianus, assembly GCF_009762305.2. Taxonomy (NCBI): domain Eukaryota; kingdom Metazoa; phylum Chordata; class Mammalia; order Carnivora; family Otariidae; genus Zalophus; species Zalophus californianus. The sequence goes on along the minus strand of NC_045605.1, from coordinate 65,028,935 downwards.
TTTATTTCTCCAAATACCACATATAAAATGGGGATTTTTTTCACAGAGCCCTTCTGAAGATTAGATTATATTCTGTATGTAAAACACTTAGCACATACTAAGTGATCAATAAGTGGTAGTGAAAACAGAAAAACCCAGAGTCCCCTCTAGCTCTAGCCCTCTTCTGCCTTGCCCTTCTCTTTCAGCCATATTTTTTTTTTTAAAGATTATTTATTTATTTGAGAGAGAGAGCGTGCTCACAAGCAGGAGTGCAGGAGAGGGAGAAGCAGACTCCCAGCCAAGCAGGGAGGCCGATGTGGGACTCGATCCCAGGACCGTGAGATCATGATCTGAGCTGAAGGCAGACACTCAACCGACTGAGCCACCCGGGTACCCCTCAGCCATGTTTCTTGAAAGTGATTTTTACATGCTGTCTCTGTTCGCTCATCCCCCATTTTTACCCCAACTCACCGTAATCTGGTCTTTGTTCCCCCCACTAAGACGGCTCACCAAAGATCTCCACTCTAGATGCCTTCATGGAGCTTTGAGTCAACTTCATCTTTTCTGTATATAGTCACACTTCTCTTTCAGACTTCTCTCTTGATTTCTGTGACACTACTCTTCCCAATTTTCCTAATATTCAGACTGCCCCTTCTTAACTCTCCTTTGTTGCCTGCACTCTTTCCATTAACTAGTATTTGTCCTCAACTTTCACGTGTCTGGAAAAAGCAAGGTTCTTTGCCATAACATCTGAGTTGGAATTCTGGCTTTCCTACTCACCAAACTGAGCTCCTAAGTTAACTTACCTCAGCCTCTATAGTCCCATCAGCGAAAAGGGGACCTCTCTCTGGATAATCATCCGAAATGGAGCCATTGTACACTAAACCTGTGCTTCCCGTTGGCATTATGCATTGGCAGGCATAAATTGGAATTCCAGGCCTGGAAACCCATTTCATATTTCATATAAAGTATTGTCAGCAATATTTTAAATGCCATAAGAATGTCAAAACTCAAAACAAATTAAGATGATCTTCAAAATATTTATTAACCATATAAAACTAAACAATATGAACTATGATATAAATGTTCCTTGAGGTATTTTTCTTCATGGGCTGGACTGGCCGAGGTTTCTTAGACTCTTAGTTTAATGAAGTTTGGACAGAACATGCCATCTTTTCCTGGTAAATCTTCCTAGAGCATACATAGATATTTTTCCTTATTCCAGAGACCTTTGAACTGCATTGAAAATTAGGGTCATCTGCCACAAAGAAAAAAAAAGTTCAATGATGTTCAGATGAATGCTTCTCAAAGTTTTTTAAAAGCTAAGCGCTGGGAAAGGGGCAGTTTCAATGATGTCTTACTCCTCCATTTTTATGAAAATCTACCTTGCTGAGCTTCTGAGAAATTTCTAACAATACAACTGGGTTTGCAGGAGACACTTCTAGATCCACTCACTCTGCAATGTCAAATCAGTTTTAGTGATGCTTTTTAGTTATATAAATGCCTCAAAAAACTGAATGAGGCAGTTTCCTCCAAATTCCTAGTTCCAGGCTTCACTTACGATTTTCACAATATCCAAAACACATCCAAAATTCTTTTTTGATCCATCCTCCTTGTTGATTGCTTTAATTGCCCTTCAAAAATTTCACACATAAAAATACCTTAGGGATGCAATCACTTATTTGATCTGTTGGCTAAAGTCAGGGAGATGCTTTGTGGAGATGAACTGGGGAGGAAGAAAACTACTCTAATGTCAGGATGCTGCTGCTTTAAGAATTAGGAGACAGCTGAAAGCAGTACCCCAATCCAGCTGTTAGCAGTATTTTAAATGCCATTATTTCTTGACCTGTGGAACAGAGTGAAAACTAAAGCTTCAGAACTGGCTCTTCAAAAGACATTAGCTCCCTAGTTAAAGGGGGATGCCTTGGATTCGTGGCAAATTAAAGGTTAAGGCAACAATTTCATTTGCAGTCAACTGCAATGTATGATTCCTCCTACCTGCCTGCAGAGTCAATACTTAAAATTTTCCTTCCTTACTAAAGTCAGCTTTTCAAAGCAGTTTTATCAATCTTAGGTCTTTGTCTCAAACAATAACAGGCCCTTGCATTTCAGTTAACTTTTCTGGAAAATTCTTCAATGCTTCCATATTAGCACTTGTAGCTTCCTCCTGATGTTATGCTAATAAGTTCTCATTCTATTATATAAAAACAAAAACTGTTCCGTGTATAGTGCTCCCAGTGAAATCCCTATCCTCCTGTGTCTGTCCACAGGGATCCTAGTTCAGGCCCTCTTTACTCTTACCCTGAATCAGTACAATGGCTTTGAAATCAGTCTAAATGTAATTCCCTGGATCTACTCACTGCTCTACCACCAGCATCTTCAAAAGCTATGTAATTGTCCTTTGAGCCATCACTCTACCTGCAGAATCCCTCCAACATAGCACTTAATCACATTTTATTGTCATTTTATGTTTACATGGGTCTCCTCTATTTTATCCTGAGTACTGAGGGGCAAAGACTGTATCTTACAGGTCTTTGGTCTACTGGTTAGTACATAGAAGGCATTCAAACTAAGTATCCTGTGGTGAATATGAGCCCAACTCTGTCAGCTTTTGGATGGGCTTAAGAATTCCTTCTAAAAAAAGATTTTTTTTTCCTACTTAATATTCTTAAACAATATGTGAAAAATTTACTGCAAATATCAACTTGAAAAATGCCCGTTTTCTTTGAAGCTAGTGCACTAGAAAAATGCGCCTCAATGACTTTGACCCTAATGTACACCAATTATACTTTTTAGTTTTGTCTTCAGTGACTACTGAAATGTGTTACCTACTCCAGTCTCAACCCCATCAGCTTTTTTATCTAATTTACCTGTCTGCACTAATTCCTCTCACTCCTCTAAAATGTGCTTTTTAACATGCCATAGGCTTAAAAGCTAAAGTAATTAAGCTTATTAGAAATGTTTATAGTGGGAAGATACAGACCCTAATCAACAGAAATTATGTACCCATGATCAAAAAGCAGAAGGATCTTGCGAAATCCTTTTTGGTTTTTTGGGGTGTTGGGAGGTGGGGAACATCCATTTTTAAACTCTAAGGCCTTTACTGCTTACTCTGGTTCTAATCTATATCAGAAAAAGATGTCACATAATTAGCATTTGCACTCTCAACTCTTAAAAAATCCAGCCTAGTTGAGTTACAACCTCACTTTAAAGCTCTTGTGTGACTCAGCTTGTTAGAAAGTTGAGTCGTTATACCCACTTAATAATCTAAAGCTATTTTAAACTACATTATCCTACATTTCTAGCAAATCAAATGCATAATATGCAACGTGATGTACAAATATTAATAGTGACAAAAAACATTTATGGTTGATGGACAAATTTTTCTCCAGCCACAAAATGTAACTGATGTAGCCTATAAGCTCATCATTAAATACTGTTTCATATTCTATTGAAAAATGTGGCCTCTTTTAGTACTTTATATACATTATACTCTAAATGTTAAAATGTAGTGATACTAGAGATAAAATGGTAGAAAACAAGGCATCACAAAGATTTAGACAATTAAGGTAAGCTCAGAGTGACTTTTAATATGCCAATCAATGTTAATAAAACACAAGTCAAACAGACAAGTGCAAACATGCTGTAAACCAAAATTAATAGGAAAACAAACAATAGACAAATTCTGTGGTTTTTTCTTTTGCAATGTCTGGTTAGCCAGTATTATTAGTCAAATGGCTTATCATTGATAAAATATATTTTGTGAAAAGCTTGGAATAGTCAGAAGTCATTCTGGCATTTCAAACAGCTATGTACACTATCACCAAGATTAGTTTATATACACAAATATTGAAGAGAAACCGGGCAAAACATTTAAAAACAGACTAACAATACAATCAAGTACAAAACTTGGGTAGAGGAAGGGAACATTTTTAAAAAGAGTCAGGGAAGGGCATTATCAGGAAAAATTACAAAACCAGTAATAATTATACTACATTAATACAGCAATCCAAAAGGGAAAAAAAAGGTGCATTACTCCAATGCACTAGCTTCAAAGTTCAAAGAAAAAAAGGCAAATAGCTGCTTGTCATCAAGAGCAGCTATATATTTCACATAATTGTTTTCCAAAAAAGCCTATTAACAACAATGATTGTTTAATGCTACAATTTTACAGCAAAGACAAAACTAAAATAGCAGCAAATTCACAAGGCAATACTTCCACAGAATTATCATTCCATGGTTCATGCAATGCCTACAAAGTGCTCCCAGTTGGATATACAAGTATAATTCACAATTTAAAAAAAAGAAATATAAGATTGACACACAGGTACATTGAAGGCTGAGTAGTACTGAGTCTCTTAGCATTTCCCTTTTCAAAGGGAGAATATGTTTGCAATAAAGCCCTTGAGTCCCTTTTACAGGTCACTACAAGGCACGACACCTTTTATTACAATGCAACAGCAAACTATAAGCAGCACACCACCACAGTGGTTAACCCTAGAAAGTCTGGTGTAACATCCAACAGTGACTGACATCCTACAGAAGACAGACTAGTAAGACTAGATGAAAGCCTGATATAGCACTGGTCAAAATACAGCTTTCAACTGTAATTCACAAATAAAAGTCCTAAAAGGTATGTCAGTAAAACTACTGACACCGATTGAGAAAGTAATTGCAAGCTGGATTCTAGCAGTGATTTCAACCTAGCTTCCTCTTGTCACAGTTTTTTGTGGGAGGTGGGGAAATGAGTAGTTCAGTATATGGTAAGGCTGACAGAGCGGTTCATTTTCTTTCCAATAAGTCGAGATGTTCTATTACTCTGGGTGGTGGACCTAGTGGTCATCCGATCAGTGAAGAGTGCTCTTTCCTCAGCTGCAGCTTTTGCCATCTGAGCTTTCTTGAGTTCTCTAAGAACATAAAAATAGGAAACAAGACTTTTCACCTATTGTATTAATCCTAGGAAGGGATCCTAAGAGGCCAAACACAAACTATGTATCAGCTGGGAGATCTTAGCATGCCATCATTATTCTAAAATACAATTGAGGAAAAAAAATTACAGTATGAAACTTTAGCTTGTGCTCAAACAACTTAAATTTATGAAATGATTTTATTTTGTGCTCTCAGAATTAAAACATCATATACACTTGGACCCAAGTAATAAAGATGCTAGTAATGACTTTGAATTGTAATACAAAATAGTTTCAAACAGAACTCTAATTCGTATTGTGAAAATATCTTTACATAATAGAGATGAAAGGAAACTTCTACTTCCTATTTGTATGAACTACGATGGCTATCAAACTCGTGGCAAATAAACCTTTTGTATTTCAAGTCAGTTTTATTAGGTTAAAATCAGCAGTAAAGCAAATAAGTTAGAATTATCATTCCAATCAATTTTCTGAAAAGTCAAAGGTCATTCAGACAAAATAGGAGACTCATCCACTAATGTAATTGATGTTAATTTAATCCTTCCATAAAAAATAAACAGAATGAAGGAAACTTAATTTATGGTGAGAGTTTAAGGGGGAAAGAAAAGCCTGTACAGGCTCACTTAGCTTTTGCTATAATTTAGGGATTGGGGATTAATACCACTTGCAAATACATGCTAGTCTTAAAAATTTTTAAGTCCATAATTTAAAAGTTTAGGAACAATACCAAGTAATAGGTCACAAATAACTAATTTAAGGCAGAAATCCCCAAGTTTTAACCATATAACATACCAAACCACTACAGCCTTCACTGACAGAAAACCTAAATCATCACTCATTAAAATTTAAGAATGAAAATAAGAAAGTTAAAACATTCCAAAAAACTCACTTACTTCTGCAAAAGTGAATTTTTGAATTTTTCAGCATTCAGTTCTATTCGTAATTGTTCTGCACTTTTTCTAGAAGCAGACAGCAATACTGAATGCTTTACCAGTGCCATTGCTGAAGGTCTCCTCTCTGGATCTGGATGAATCATAACCTCAGAAAGAGAAGTAAGATTAAGGTAAAGATATGCAATTTAATAAAATATAAAACCATGTCAATAAAAAGTGCTTATATACAAAAAATGCTCACTTTTAGCAACTCTGTAAACTCTTGGGAAAGCACTTGGGGAATCCGGGGTAATCTACCCTGTCTGATTTCATGCCATTGGTCTCCATTTCTGGGAAGAGGTTCAGCACCAGCAGCACATACCACCGTGAGGGCAAGGGCAAAAATATCCGCTTTTGGTAGATGGGTATAGTTCTGTAAAATTAAAAAAAAAAATTTTAAGGGACTATAAAAATGGCCAAAATAAGTGATGACTTAGGTGAGAAACAAGACTAGATTAAAATATCCAATGTTACATTTAACCATTAAAACCTATTCAGAGACTAAGTTAAACTTGAGGAGCTTTTTAAAATCACAAACACATACATACTCTGGGAGGGGAGTGGTAAATACATTTCTAAAAGTAAATGCCTTCTCTTTTTCACTAGTCCAATTCAACTCTCAGAATAAACTCCCGTCCTGGAGCATTCATATGAATACAGGAAACATGCATACATTGACAAGTTACAAATACATGTACACATATAAAAAGAACAATGGGATCGCGCAATTTATTTGTTCTACTTGTTCTACTTTCATTCTAAACTCTTATCAAGAAATATTTTGTCACACTTTTTCAAACAGTACTATTAACTATATGCTGTAATTTATTTAATCGTTCCTCTATTGCTAAACATTTATACTGTTCTCAATTTATTTGTATATGAACATTTCTGTAGGCAAGACTCCTAGAAATGGAAATTCTGGGTCAAAGGGTACAGGATTTTAAAACGTTGATAGATACAAACGTTGATCTCCTAAAAGACTATGCCATTTTACAGTTCCACCAGTAGTTTATGAGAATTTCTTTTACAGCTCCATCATTGTTGAATACTATAAATCTTTGCCTTTACTCAATTTTGCTAGATTAAATATCCCCAGCTGATGGTTTAGGCTTTATCATTTTACTAGTCATTAGCTTAAAATTTTAATATGTTTGCATTGTTATAAAGCAAATTGCATTATTAAAGGAAAAAAACTACCTCCTGCAAAACTTCATTTGCAAGAAAACGGCTATCACCCTCTTCAACTTGTGGACTAGAGATCCTTGTTACATGTCCAAGATCACCTGTAAGTATTAAAAAAAATAGAGTCAAGAGTTAAACAGCCTCCTACTTTTAAGGCAATAATCTGGTTATCTTTCTTTCTTACCTATTTTAAACATAACTTTGTTGGATGCCCAGTCATCTTCATCTCCTTCTTCAGAGGCAGCATTTGGGATTGAGGTTCGAGATATGAAAATATTACCTGTCAAACAGTTATTTATGTCAGCTGCACTAACAATTAATGGTGTAACCAAAATTCATAACAAGGCCGTACATCAGAATCATCCCAAAAGCTTTCAAATGTATAGATTTTCATATGTTCTACCCCAAAATCAAATGAGAATAAGAATCTCAGGGGACAGGAAATGGGGTTGTATTTTCTGGCCTACTACTGATCTCTGAACACTTGGAAACCACTTCATTAGACCCTTGTCATCCACACATTGATCTTTGGTTTTAACTACATAGAAATACAAAAAAGGCAATAATGTACTAATCTGTGGTGCTTCTAAATCATAAATTTTAATCTAATACTATGGGCTGCTATGAAAAGTACAAGTAATGTAACTTTTGAGTTTGGCTGTATCTACATCCCAGTGTGGCTTTGTGGTTCATCTCTGCTGTACACATACTTTTCTTCTTCAAATTCAGGTAAGTTCATGATTAACGTTAAGTTTCAGTGACAGATTTCATTTTAATAGTTTTACCAATGTAATACTGAGTTTATAAATGTTACATTCAATCAAGTCATCTTTCCAATTTCACTTTATTTATAGGATAATTTATTTTTCTATGTTATTTATAAATTTGAAATTTTAGGGCGCCTAGGTGGCTGTCATTAAGCGCCTGCCTTTGGCTCAGGTCGTGATCCCAGGGTCCTGGGATGGAGCCCCGCATTGGGCTCTCCGCTCAGCGGGAAGCCTGCTTCTCCCTCTCCCACTCCCCCTGCTGTGTTCCCTCTCTCGCTGTGTCTCTGTCAAATAAATAAAAAAAAAATCTTAAAAAAAAAATTTGAAATTTTAAAACTTCATTTGCCTTAATATTTTCAACTTTTATACTTATAAGAGTCTACTATGTTTGACACTTAAAACAGAGATGAATGAGTATAGGCAAACCTTACTAATTCCTATTTACTGCCATTAGTCCAAATATTATTTTTCCCCTTTTGGAAAATAAAAATTTTAGTGAGTTATTAGCATATAGATAAGAAATTCTTCACATAACTTATAAGATTAAAGTAAGTTGTGTAAAATGACTTAAATTCTCATGAATCACACATTTCCACAGACAAAAGCAAAACAAAACAAAAAACCTTCACTAAATTCAACTTAGAAACACCTAGCCTAAAATTCATACTTGAATTCATCAACCTGTTAGTTTTAACTTCCAATTTATAGGAAACAGGGGAGAAAGGGAGTAAGATAAATGATGCAAGAGAGCAACCAGTCAAATCCAGAAGGACATCCTACAAGACAAAGTCCTTATTAGTATTATTTTTTTAAGGTAGAGGAAGGGTAAAACCTGAAGAGAAAAAAAAAAAAAAGAATAAAAGTAGATGGTATGCATGGTCCTGAAAATGGATACTAGTTTGGAAAAGTAAACCAAAAGAACGTGGTCACCTGGGAAAAATTTTAATATGATCCAGCTAGTAGAATAGATAAAAATTTACTGAAACATAAAGGTAGGGGCCCCTGGGTGGCTCCGTTGGTTATGCGACTGCCTTCAGCTCAGGTCATGATCCCAGAGTGCTGGGATTGAGTCCCACATCGGGCTCCCAGCTCAGCAGGTAGCCTGCTTCTCCCTCTGACCCTCTCCCCTCTCATGCTGTTTCTCTCTCTCTCTCTCAAATAAATAAATAAAATCTAAAAAAAAAAAAGGTAGAGTTGACTTATAAAAAGTTTTAAAATACTGTGTACATTATGAGGTTATTTTAATAAAACGAGAGAGATGTGCACTAAGTTGTTACTGCAGCATTCACTTGCACCCTTTTTTAATACAAGATAATCATACTGCAGGATGCCTTCGTGACTCAGTGGGTTAAGCATCTGCCTTTGGCTCAGGTCATGAACCCAGGGTCCTGGGATTGAGTCCCACATTGGGCTCTTTGCTCAGCAGGGAGCCTGCTTCTCCCTCTGCTGCTCCCCCTGCTTGTGTTCTCTCTCTCTGACAAATAAAAATCTTAAAAATATATATTGTTTAAAAAAAAAAGGTAATCATACTGCATGTGCCATTTGTTTTCTGAATAATGCAGTAACACTTTCTGAATAGTGCAGTAACACATGGTATTATAGGCTAGAAATACCACGTTACATAGCATTTACGTTTCCAAAAACGTGTTCACATATCTCATTTTTTATAACAACCCTGTTAGCAGTACCAGCATTATTTTGTAATTATGATTCTATAACCTAGAAGAGAGGGGCTTTAAACAACAGGTTCTTAGTCTCCCCATCAGAGTCCCACTTCATGACTATGTGGTTTCCATAAGATGGAGCAAATTTTTCCAACTTTTAATAAAAATGAATTGTCTCAAGTATTTTGGAATAACAAGAGGTGAATGGAAATCATAAAACAATATAAACATGTGGCTCAAAGGTCTTTTAAAACTAACAATGAAAAAACAGAGTAAGATGTTTTAATGAAATCATTTATTCTCTATAACACTAAAGAACACAGGTCAGAGAATTTGTAATACTTACTAGGCTTTATATCCATATGAACCAAAGACATTGAATGAATATACCTCAAGCCCCGGCCAACTTGCAAAAGGAGATCCTTCAACTCTGCTTCTGTAAAGTAACTCATGCTTCTATAGTTTTCACTTATGGCATCAGCTAAACTTCCACCTAACAAACATGGGAAAAATTAGCAATTTCCTCTTCATGAGATCTTATTTCTTTTCCCTCCATCTTTACTGAGTGGCCACAAACTCAACAAAGAAAGTAGCATTTTATACGACCTATTCTCTCTTTCCTGCTTGTGAAATTTAAATTTTATTTATTCTTTCGGTAAGTACTATACTCACATGCGGACAAAATATAAAGTCTATTTCATCCATATACCCCAGCATCCTACCTGGTTCTTTTTCCCAGAATAAACCAATGTTATTGGTTTCTTATATATTTTTTCCAACTCCTTTTCACAGAAATGATAACATATTTTCATTATCTTGAGAATCATTCTTTACTAACATACAAAGACTACCTTGTTCTCTCGTGTCTCTACAGAATTCCATTGTATTATTGAATGGTAATGCATTAGCCAATCTCCTAATTGATGAACATTTTAAAATAATTTCCAAGCCTTTGCTACTATATACTATAGTCTAAGGAATAACTTTGTACATTGGCCATTTCACACACATTTAACATATCTCATAGAAACAAACTGCTGGTTTAAAGGGTTATACCGGGGCGCCTGGGTGGCACTTGATTGAGAGTCTGACTCTTGGTTTCGGCTCAGCTCATGATCTTGGGGTCATGGAATTGAGCCCTCCCTCGGGCTAGCACTCAGTGTGGAGTCTGCTTGTCTCTCTCACTCTGTTCCTCTCAGCACCCTGCCCTCATGCTCATGCACACACTCTAATAAATAAATAAAATCGTTTTTTAAAAAATAGAGTATGTTCAGTCACAGAACAGTACTAATATGTGGCTCAAGTATGTGTGTGAAATACTATCTTATATATAGAATATATTTTTATAGCTGAGAGGAACATTTCTCTATTTATTCTTCTACAAAACAGCTTAGGGTTTGTATTCACACCATTGGTGCCAAACCTTCATTGCCTATGAAAATTCACATAAAAGAAGTAACAGTGTATTCGGTTTCTGATTTCAAAATGGCTGGTTCTCAAACACTGCTAGCATGTGCCTTATGTGAATCTGAGGCTTTGGAAGACAAATCTGGGGCAATTTTACTTACACTTACACACACACACACAGAGCTCCCCATAGAGAAGGCTGTATCAATTTATACTCCCATCATTAATGTATGAGAATAACTTTTCCCACACCCTCGACAGCAGTCTATAAATTTTATAGGTAAAAACCAGTGTTTTAGTAGTTTTAACTTATACTACTTTTACTATTAATGAGAATAAAACCTGCTTTTATAGGAGCAGTCAAACCAACCAGCTCATTTGTTTATACTTTAAAAAACTTCATAAGTTTATACTTCATAAGTTTTATTTAAAACACTGTAAGTTTATAACTTATCTCAGGAAAAGAAGAGTTATGTAAAACAAAACAAAAATCAAAAACCAAAACAAACCACTTCTGTTTAAAGCTTAGTTAGGAATAATTAAATCAGAGCCAGGGTAATAAAATCAGGAAGGTATATTGATATATATTAGTCAGGAAAGGAAGTCCTACAATTTGAATAAGACTAGGTAGTAAAATGTTCAATGTGTTTTAAAAATAAAAATAAATCACACACCTCAATATTTTAGACTTAGGTATGTTCTCCATATTTGTACAGATCTTGAACTGCAGGAAAAAGAGGGCTCTAGAAGGGAGGTCAATAAACGGGCTTCAAGTCCTAGTCCAAGTTTAATAAGCATTTTAGTGGATCTACCAACTATAGCTAGGCCAGTTCCTTCTATTTCACTGCTGAAAGGCAAAGAGAAGTGAGAAGAGCAAGACACTCATCTGATATTTCATGTTCTCTTCCCCTATCCATCAACATTTTTCCACACTTGTTTACCGGGGTAAAAATTTCAATCTATCACCAAACCAAGACAAAAGGCTTAAAATGCAAATGACTGGTTTGAGATAATAAGGAAACTTAAGTCACGATAAAGGACGTAAGTTAATCACCATGTATAAATGAAATAATAGAATCATTTCCCTGTGAAACTGGGGAAAAGGATCTGAAGATCAGGCCTATTATTAGGACATTCAAAGCTTCATGTGGAGAGAAGAATGGTAGAAAAGGAAATGGAAGAGCTCATGAATGTATCTAGATAGCCTCATTTCCTTTCATCTAACAGAACAGACAACTATTCTAAGAGGCAACCCTGTTTCACACAGGTCTATTTATTTTTTAAAGATCTGTATATTCTTTAAGTGTTTTACACTGTTCCAAAATAATAAACTGTTTCAAAATATTATTTTATAATCTAACTGTATTACAAGACAGGGTTTTGTTTTATTTTTTTAGGACAAGGTCTTTATAATCTGAGAGGGTAGCAAGTCAACTCACTCCTCCCTACCCCCCAGACCCAAAGTTTTCTCAAAATCATCTGAATTATACAACCACATATTTATTTGGTTGATTATTAGAAATGTGTGATCCCTGAAGTACTACCGAAATACTTGTTAAGAGGACCAGCCATATCAACAAGGTGAAAGGGAGAAAGAAACTGGAAGATGGCATCTAGCAAACATTGAGTGGAAAAGACATGGTCAAATTGTCCTATATTGGGGCGCCTGGGTGGCTCAGTCGTTGGGCGTCTACCTTCGGCTCAGGTCATGGTCCCAGGGTCCTGGGATCGAGCCCCACATCGGCTCCCTGCTCCGCGGGAAGCCTGCTTCTCCCTCTCCCACTCCCCTGGCTTGTGTTCCCTCTCTCGCTGTCTATCTGTCAAATAAATAATAAAATCTTAAAAAATAAAAATGTCCTATATGAAGTGCAGTAACTGAAAAATGAAGGTTAAGAAACAGAAGAAACAGATTAGACCACAAGGTCACAAGAGGTAGCTACATAAATATTCTGATATGAATAAACATTTCAGGAGATGTGTGAAACAAATTAGCAGCAATGCGGTATACTGAGCACTTAGTTCTTTCAAGTACAGAGATTAATATAATGACAACTCAACAAAAAGTAGGTGTGAGAAATGGATCTTTTACTTCTTTTTTGTTCAATGTTTTTAAATACTGAAAACCTGAATCCACTACCTACACGACTTATTTATTCACAAGCTATGAGAAGGCTGGTCTTGTTGAAAGAAATGAGAGTCAAAAAAAATAACACACAAATCCTTGCTATCACCTCCCAACTGCTCACTAAATTCTAAATTCTCTAATACTCACAGAAGATATACAGAAATGGAAACCCAGCATATATAAAGATTTACCTATTTAATAATAGGTATTTATAAGAACCAGAATTGAGACCAGGGTTTTGATAAAGGTTTAATGAAGAAGGGGGGAACCAAGTTGGTCCTTGAGGAACTTTTTGAAATTGAAAGCTCTCCAGAGGTCCAAAGTTGAACCTCTACACATGCTTGTTTTGTTGGTTTTGGGGGGAAATGAGGGAGAGAGGCACAGTTTAGAGAACTAAAAGCATAACTTAATAGAAAAGTGTGAGTGGATTCCAGTGGTAAACTAGGTTGGAAAAATGGTAATGGGGCAAGATTACTGAATACTTTGAACAAATGGCTGAAGTTAGAACAATGGAGAGTCACTGTCACTTTATGAGTAACCAGTTATCAGCTTTAACAGCATAAAAAATGAAATGGAAAGGGAAGGCTAAATGCATTGAACCTACATTATGAACTACCATACACCACATACACTATGCTGCGTGCTATGGATACCAAAATATACATGGCAAGACCACTGTCCTCGCATGATCAGTTTGACTAATAGGCACACTACTATGCACAATTCTACTACCGAAGTAAAAAGGACAAGGTTTTCAATCTTTACTTAATATCCAGGTAAGCAATGAACTTAAAACTCATGTTAAGCTTCTTGAATTTGTAAGAGCTATGCTCTCTTTGTATTTATAAGATATAAGAGAGACACAGAATTAGAGCAGGATTTCAGATAAAAACTATTTCCTCAGTGTTCATTTTTTTGAGCTCACAAGTTTGTAAGAGAACCAACACATTACTCACCATTACAATATTCATTCTGTATAAGCATATGATCATCTTCTGCCCATGCAGAGAAATATCGAACTACATGAGAATGCTGTCCAAGCACTGCATGAGCATATACTTCCCTCAAAGCGTTCTGCCTAGGATAAATTGAGATTGACAGAATGGTAAGTCATTTTTATCCAAGCCTAACTTGAACTAATTTATCTGAAACTTCGTAAGAGAAACTTGACTTCTGTTATCTATCCTTACGCTGAAGGATAACTTTCTTAAGAGAAAGGGAGTTAAGACTCTGTACCAGATTTTTCTAAAGGCTTCCATTAAAGAAGAATGTTAGTTACAAAGAAGGAAGCTTGCTGGCCCTAGGACTCAGGAAAAATGAAACCCCATTTTACTGTGAATTCATGGATGCTACCAAAAAAAAGAAATTTAAGTTAGGTTCCAAAATAAGACTACTCATAATTTTACCAAATCCAATAAGAATTAATGGCACAAAATGAAAAGGATCTGATTAAATTATTACAGCTTCTCAAAAGTAAGAGAATTTCAGTGCTTGATTATGTAAAACCTTAATGTTTGCAACACCATAGGGAATAAAAGAGCAAAAGACAAAATTTTTAATACATACTCATCGACAGAGCCAGCCAATGGCTTTTTTGATCGCTTAATGGCATAAATGCATCCATCCAGCCTCTTCACACACTTAAACACAGAACCAAATTCTCCAGAGCCAATTTTCTCTAGCTCATGAAATTCTGTTGTATATCGTGACTTCATATTGCTTTCAGTAATTGTAATTCTCTGTAATAAAAAAGTGTATCCATATTTATAATACAAAGATATGAAAATGATTTTTTGCTATGATGATAGCCCTATGTGGGAAATTTAAAAATGATTTTTTTGCTATGATGCTAGCACTATGTGTGAAATTTAAAAATCATATCTTATGTTTTAATGGATATTTAACATATATATATATGGTAACTTGTTAAGACGTAGAAAATGAAATTTCAGAAACAATGAAAAATTATTTACTTTAGCAGGTCTTGTTTCATCTTCGAACTCATAATCACTGGCTTCCATGTCTTCACCACAAGAACTGAAAAATATTATGTATTTTTCCATCAACAGATCTGACAGACACATCAACTAGAGATCCAAAACTTTATCTGATAGGTGTACAGTGAAATTGCATTTTAATGAATAAAAACAGACAAGAAAGGGCGCCTGGGTGGCTCAGTTAAACATCTGCCTTCAGCTGGGGTCATGATCCCAAGGTCCTGGGATTCAGTCCCGTGTCCAGCTCCCTGCTCAGTGCGGAGGGAGTCTGATTCTCCTTCTGCCCCTCCCCCCGCTTGTGTGATCTCTCTCGTGCCACGCAAAAATAAATTAAAAAAAAAAAAAAACAGGTAAGAAAGCACTTAATTTTATAATCACGAGATATAGCTCAGCTGAAGAAAGTGCTGTCCCTGCTGAAATATGCTTATTAACTACAAGCCAACACCACCACACATATCAAAATTAAAGTCTTTCTAAATCAACTCTCTCTGCCTGCCTCATTTTTGACACCAGCAGATTTCCTACAAGCTATCTAGGCTTTTTATTCCTTCCTTTTTCACAACACTACTTTTCTACAGCTGATTACTTTCCACCTACCTCTCCTGCGAAGTGGGTGCTAGCAACAGAAAAATTTCAGAGCATAAACTTCCATGTCATTCAGATGAAATTAAATTTTGATAAGTACCACAAACCAATCTTGAGTGGTTGGGGACCAAACTGTGGAGTACTAAATAACTTACTCATTCCAATGTGTTCGCTTTCTTCGACGACATTGTCCTGAGGAATGAAGTAACACAGAATCTGGGGTAAAAGGATTAATATTCACTTGAGGAGTCTGTCGCATGTCAAATTCCCTTCTTCCTGATTTTTCTGTATCCATGAATAGAGAACCACCTCGGAGTTTAACAGAGCTGGAATCGATTCCTCGAGCTTTGGAGAGCAAACTCTAGGACAGGAAAAATAAAATTTTTAGTATCCAAGTCCTATAGACAGCCTTCTCAACCCAACCTTCAACAAGCCTTTCACAGGTCTGATAGTGTAGATCAAAGCAACACACAAGCCTCTGTCACATCTCCAGCAAAACAGTGGTTCACTACAGCAGTCTGAAAGGTGGATACCCACCACCTTTTCTGAAAAAGATAGCCACATAAAATAGGTCTCTGACCCTAAAAAGAGTAGGAATGCAGACTAAAATTAAGTTTATTCTAGAGTCCAGAAGTTAACAAAACCTTTCATTCCATCTAAAAATAGAAAGCAGTCAGGGAGCCCCATAAAAGCTCCCTTCCCCCCATCCAAATAGGGCTTTGAAAACCACCTCCGGCGGACTCCTCCCCTCACTTCCAGAGGGATCATGCCTTGGGCAAGTCCCTAATAAACAGTAACGCTCAAAAAACACATCTTCGTGAGGTTTACGACCAATGGCACTGAAAGGGACTCAAAAAGATACATTTTCCGTATTAGTTTTATAAACGCGATACTTGCCTCAATTTCGTGACGGGTGTTTTTAAAATCTGCTGCTACATCTTAAGTTCCAGAAGTAGTAATCTGCATACTCACTTGCTACTCAACAAACAGGTGCTGAACACCTCCTTCATTGTGCTATGTTATCAGCAATATGAAAGCACAAGGGTCCAAGAAACCCCACCAATGCCGGCTTTTAACAGTTGGATGTCCCTAATCGTTACACGTAGGCTGACCACACATGGGCACTGCAAACCGAAGGGTGTAAACAAACGCTTACCCAATAAATAGCATGTACAGACAGTAGCTTTACTCTGAGTTAATGAGTGTTTAAGACTGGAAACGCCTGGAAGGCCAGCCTTTTCTCGCAAGTCGAAGCGCAGTCCCCCTCCATACCTCAAACTTAACCCCTTAAGGCCCTATAACACGAAACGATAAGCGCATGAAATTTTTTTTTAACCGAACTCCTCTGCGTGCGCCGCCCAAATTACAGGGCCCATCACTGCATTTAAAAGGCACCATATGGCTGCGGGGCTCAGGAGTGTCAGGTGGCCGGGCCAGCACCACTCCAAGCATCCTTCCAAACCACGTTATCAGTGCCACACTCCGGGCTGACACAGTCGGGAAGGCCCCGACTCGACGGGCGTGAAACCATCAGCCACCTGGAAGGCGCCGATCAGCCCCTTTGAAAGATGAAGAAGTTCCAGAAGAGGCCCATTGTTCAGTTACATAATCTTAACGGACAACTTCTGGGCAGGGCCAAAAAGAGGGGCTGCCAACTTTTTGTTGCGGCTCCGGGGAACGAGTGGGGGTGCGGCCGGGCGGTTATGTAACCGAACCCGGGCAGCGCCGCGCTCGGCTCCCGGCGCCGCGGCCTTTTTAAAAGGCTGGGCTGGCGCGGGCTCGGGGCGCCCGGGCCCCCAGTCCTCTCACCTTGGGCGTGTGCGGCGTGTCGAAGAGCCGTAGCTTGCGGAAGGTCTTGTGCGGCGGGGTGCCTGGGTGGTCCGGCAGCGGCGAGCAAGGGCCCTCGCCAGCCCGGCGCGCCCCGCAGCGGCGCGGGGACGCATCCCCAGCGCCGCCGCAGCGCACCGGCGAGAACGAGCTGCCCAGGAAGTAGGCGGCTGCCGGCGACTTGACCGGTGACGAGGAGCCGAAACCCTCCTCCTCCCACGAATCGCCCTCGGCCCCGCCGCCCGGCGCATCGGCGCCGGGACAGGCGCCCCGCAGCAACATGTCCTCCTCCAGCTCCCCGGGGCTGCCGGGGGCCGGGCCGGGCGAGCGGCGGTGCTCGGGCCCGGGCTCTGTGGGGCTACGCGCAGGCGGCAGCGGCGAGTCGGGCTCTTGAAAAGCCGAGTCCTCCCCCGTGCTGTGGCCGCTGCCCTCCTCCTCTTCCTCCTCCTCCTCCTCCTCACAGTCGCTGCACGGCGAGAAGATCAGCTTCTGCCTCAAAGTGCAGGAAGCCCCAGGACGGCGGGGCGGCGGCGGCTGCTGCCGGCTCAAGAAGCTCATCGCGCCCCTGGGGCCGGGGCCGAGGACCGGAGAGCCGGAGTCCGCGGAGTCCAGGACGCGGACGGCCCAGGGGGCGGGTCCGCCACGTGCGACTGGGCGCGCCTGGTCGCCGCGGCGGCGGACCCGCGCGGTGGCGGGCTGCGGCCCTGGAGCGCTAGGGGCTGCGGGCAGCGGCGGCGGCGGCGGTGGCGGCGGCGGCGGCGGCGGTGGCGGCGGCGGCGGCGGCGGCGGCGGTGGCGGCGGCGGCGGCGGCGGCGGTGGCGGCGGCGTGGACTGTCCAGCAGAGGCAGGGCGGCCTAGGCACCGAGGCTGGGGTCTCCGCAGTTCCACCCACAGGTTCGGGCTCCGCGGCTTCCCGCGACCGTTAATCACGTGAGTGCTCGACCCACCAATCCCCGCCCAGCCCCGGGTTTGAAAAAAAAGGAGGGCGCGACGTAGCCCGCGGGGGAGGGATCAACTACGCGATTTTGGCGCGAACCCGCTGGCTCCGCCCCCCTCCCCCCCTCCCGCCCTCCGCAGCCAGGCTTGGGCGGGCGCGGCGCCGCGGGCCTATGAGGGAGCCGGGCTTCTGGGAGCCGAGCTGGGCGCCGCCTGGTCGGGGCCGAGCGGGAGAGCCGAGGCGGCCTTCTGGGAGGGGCGAGGGGGGAGGGGCGAGGGGGGCCGGGTTCGAACGCCATCCTGGAGGTGACTTGCTCGCAGGCCCTCAGGCGCTCTGGGGTCTGAGGTGGGGACTGGGGAACATTTCTGGTCCCCTCCGGGTCGGAGCGAGCGGGTAACCACCGTGGCCCTCGGGCTCAGTCCCGGGAGTGCGACCTCCGGTCCCGCGTCCCTTTGGTGCGGGCCACTGGGGCGTTGTGGGTGTGGCTGTGGGCAGTCACGTTCTCCGGCAGAGGTTTGAGCCGGAAATGGTGACTCGGGCCTCAGGAGTTCTGCGATCTGAGCCGGTTGCTTAGGGTGGACGCCGAAATCAGCAAGAAGGCCAACACACGAGAGCTCGCGGCGGGGACACCGGCTGTAGGGAAGGCTTCCGGAGCCTCAGTTTCCCCCCAGGCTGTCTGTTAGGGTCGGGTTTGCCCCTTGCGAGGGGGCAAAGCTTTGCCTAGGCCGTGGCCCCCTTTGGAGTCCCTTCCCCCCGCCCCCCGACTTGTCCAGAGTAAACAGCAGCAGCACCACAATCGGCCCCAGCACGAAACCCAAGTGCCCACCACGCAGCCATGTGTTTATATTTCTTTGCCAGCACGTGGGCAAGCGTTGGCAACAGAGATTGGCATACCTCACTGCAAACTTAAACGCAAATTGAGAAAAAAACTCCAGTACTCCGTCAAATAGTGATTTTATCTGCCCCTTATCGTCGCACAGACAAGTTTCCTGTAATTTTTCAGTTGTAAATAACCCCGTGATGAATATTCTAACTTCTCGTGTTTTTTGAGGGTTTGGGTTTTTTTAAAGAGATTCCTAGAAATGAGAATTATTGGGTCAAAGAATATAAACTGCCAAACTGACGTCCAGAAAAAAAACAATTTACATTCTCATTAGCATTGGGTTAGAGTACACTGCTCATGAACTCTGGACGTAAGTGGATATTTAATGTTTGTTAATGTAATTTTGTTGTTTTGATACATATGGGACAGTTTTCATGGGCTGTGGCCACTTATATTTTTCTGTTGTCTGTTTTTCTTATTGTAGCACTTTATGAATATTAACCCTTTGCCATATATGTTGTTCTAACACTTTTCAAAGGCTAAACTCAAGCTGGATTTTTAATAATGGAAACACATTTTAACACCACATGGGAAATTCCCTGAGATCACATCACTGAAGATGCAGTGAAGGGTAAACAGCTGTCTTCTCCAGACATTTGCTGATATATGTGTCTTTCCTGCATGTTAATCCAAATCCAATGTTAAGCTCTTGCAAGACAGGAACTCTATCTACCCTTTTGTATGTTTCAAGGAGAGGCATTCTCTGATCCCTGGTGGCCAAAGCCAGGGAATGGTTTTTAGCACTCTCCCTCCAACACCACCTCTCTACTGCTGATGGCAAATATAATTCTTTGAAATGCATAGTTGGCCACATTGAGTTGATTTTCTCAATTTCATGTGAGTGTAAATAAAAATAACTTGAGAAAAGGCCTGATTATTGATCTTTAACATGAGTTGTATGTAAAAATAGTGTTTCCTAAGTAAACTTTAAAGCCCTGTAGATAACCTCTCCCCAACTAGAATGTTGTTCCTAAGCCCCTCCTATATAGGAATTCTGTATCCTCTGTTGCTATCCATGCAAGCTCACATCCTCTCCCCCTTCACTCTTTCACAATACCCTGCTTTATTCCCCTAACAGGCTTATGTCTATCTCAAAGTATGTTGATTGTTTGTTTACTACTATCCCCTTCTAGAAAATGAGTTCCCTGAGTGTAGGGACCTTTTCTATTTCATTTATTGCAGTGTTCTAATGTGGCTTAGGCCCTCACTATCTTCTGAATGATAGTAGAGCCCTTATTTAAATATTTGTTGGTTTATTTTTCTCTCTCAATATAAATTCAAATGGTACAGAAGCCTCCTAGCCAACCCTGTATAGTCTGTTCTTGGAGGTAAACAGTCTGTTAACATTTTTTTTTTCTTCAACCCTTAACTGTGCCACCTGTCTGCTTCCCTGAACTGGGAGGTCCTTGAAGTAGGCTAGGCTGGAGCAAAAGGGCCTGGCTTCTGAACGGGAAGGGAAGAGTTCTTGGTACACAGCCCCAAGTACTTTAAATTCTTGGCACCCAGGTCCACCCACAGAATGGGAGAGGTAAATTTCCACTGAATGTATAGAATGACTGGAGGAAAGAAGGAATTTCTTTAAAAGTTGGAAACGAGACTTAGTGGGAGAACCATTTCTTCTGTAAAGCCTTTCCTTAACTTTCTCCACTTCTAGGTAAAACAGACACTGCACCAGGTTTTCCACCACACCTGTAATGAACTATGTAAACACTCTTTGTTTACTTGTCTGGCTGCCTTTCCACCCATGGCTGAGATCAAGTTTTATTTGTCTTTAGAGCTCCACCAACCAGCAATGTGCCTTGGCCCCTGAGAAGGTACTTAAATAAATGTTTCTGGAATAAAAATCTCTGTGTTCTTTAAAACAAAAGTACCAAAATGAGTAAGAAACCCAGGCCCTACCTCCTCCAGCTGACAACATGGCACAGTGTTATGGTTTAACTGCAGCAGTATCCTAACTGAAATTCTAAATGATTGTTCTGATTTTTTAAATTTCATGCTCCTCCAAGTACAGGACTCACTGTACTGGAGGGATGGGGTTACGCCCGCCTGCCCCAGGGCATATCTAATTCAAATTTCCTGTTCTTTCTCCACCCAGTGTTGTTCCAACTGTAATGTTGCTAGGCAACTTCTGCAGAATCCACAAGTTTGTGGTAATGTTGTAATAACTGAGTAAAAATCTTGCCTCTAGATGTTGGGAGAACAAACTTAACCAGTTTATCCCTTTAGACAGATGATTTAGCAAGTATAAGGCTTTAATACCACTACTGTTGGCTCATTCACCTTCCTTAGCAGCAAAATAAGATTCCTGCCCTGAAGACTTATAATTGAGATTCCTAAATCACCCTCTCAAATACTTTTAATACATACAAGCACATAAATACATATGCATATTCTTATTAACATAAGCCTGTACTTTTGAATGAAATCCTTCAGAACTAGTAACTAATTTTTCACAGTCTGGAGGAATGTTTCATAAGAATAGGTAGGCTTTACCCAAAGCTGAATCTTCTCTAGTTTATGCTTTTGATTCTGGAGAAATAATAACTCTCTCTAAACAAGAGCCTGCTCTGATAGATTTCTAATTTTTTAAGATTGTATTTATTTATTCTAGAGAGAAAGAGAGAGTATGTGGGAGCTGGGAGGAGAGGCACATGGGGGGAGAGAGAATCTCAAGTAGGCTCCGAGTCCTGAGCATGGATCCTGACCTGGGGCTCGATCTCACAACCCTGAGATCATGACCTGAGCCAAAACCAAGAATCAGACACTCAACTAACTGAGCCATCCAGGCCATCCCTAGGATTCTAATTTAAAAAAAAAAAAAAGAAGAAGAAGAAGAAGAAGCCAGGGGCTACCGGGTGGCTCAGTTGGTTAGGTGTATGCCTTCCGCTCAGGTCATGATCTCAGGGTCCTGAGATGGAGCCCTGTGTCGGGCTCCCTGCTCAGCGGGGAGTCTCCTTCTCCCTCTCCCCCTGCCCCCAACTCGTGCTCTCTCTCTCTCACTCTCTCTGTCTGAAATAAATAAAAAATAAAATAAAATAAAATCTTAAATGTGAGACTAATGTTGTCCCTTACATATAGTGCTCAATAAATGTTATGTGTTGCTTTTAATTATAGCAATGTTGTTTTGAGAACAATCCATACTTGTCAAGGGCTTTATAGTCAGTAAATGCAACATGTAACTCCTGATGTCCCCCAAAAAGGTTTGCTTAATATGGATGGACAGTTGAGATTGTGTACAACTGGTGAGGATAATCAAATCAGGACAGAAATAGTACAGTTGACCCTTGAACAACATGGGGGTGAGAGGTGCTGACCCTCACAGTCAAGAATCAGGTAACTTTTGACTCCCCCAAAACTTAATACTAATAGCCTACTGTTGACTAGAAGCCTTACTGATAACATAAACAATTAACTCATATTTTGTATGCTATGTGTACTGTATATCATCTTCTTAGAATAAAGTAAGCTAGAGTAAAGAAAATGTTTTAAGAAAAGTGTAAGGGAGGGACGCCTGGGTGGCTCACTTGGTTGAGCGTCAGACTCCTGATTTTGGGCTCAGGTCATAATCTCGTGGTAATCCAAGGGATCTAGCCCTGTGTTGGGCTCTACCCTGGGCTCTTTGCTAGGCACAGAGTCTACTTGTCCCTCTACATCTGCACCTCCCCCCCACTTGTGCTCTCTCTCTATCTCTAAAATAAATAAATCTTTTTTAAACAAAAGAAAATTGTAGGGGCGCCTGGGTGGCTTAGTCAGTGAAGTGTCTGCCTTCAGCTCAGGTCATGATCCCAGGGTCCTGGAATCGAGCACCGCATCCAGCTCCCTGCTCTGCAGGGAGCCTGCTTCTCCCTCTCCCTCTGCCTGCCACTCCCCCTGCTTGTGCTCCCTCTGTCAAATAAATAAATAAAACCTTTAAAAAAAAGAGAGAGTGGGCGCCTGGGTGGCTCAGTCGTTAAGCATCTGCCTTCGGCTCAGGTCATGATCCCAGGGTCCTGGGATCGAGTCCCACATCAGGCTCCCTGCTCAGCGGGAAGCCTGCTTCTCCCTCTCCTACTCCCCCTGCTTGTGTTTCTGCTCTCACTGTCTCTCTCTGTCAAATAAATAAAATAAAAAAATCTTAAAAAATAAAATAAAAAAATAAAAAAAGAGAGAGAAAAATTATAAGGGAAAATACATTTCCAGTAGTGTCCTGTATTAATAGAAAAAATCCATGTATTAGTGGACCTGCCCAATTCAAACCCATGTGGTTCAAGGGTCAACTGTATTGATAGAGAAGTGTAGTTCAGGAAAAATGGCCAGTTGAAAGCTTGTATTTTAATTAAATAAACATTATTTCTTGTCATGCCTAATTAATCTTTAAAGACTACTAACATACTATTTCTATTTATCCTTTTAACGTTTATATCAGGTGGATCAAGGGCACATATCATTATATCCTTTAGTAATGGATTATATCAATTATATGGGCTGCATACAAAAAGTCTGAGGACCTAAGATTCTCATTCAGTTTTTCCTTAGGGTCTTCAACTACAAGAGACCATGCTGGGGTACTCAAAAGTTGTATCTGCACATACAAAAAATCTTGGCTGTAACCAGCCTTATTTGTGAAAGAAGCCTTCAGGCCTGCTCCCAGTTATCTTAGCCCTTACCCAGGCCTCAGAATCTTGAAAGACTTGATAGTCCACGGCAATCAGTCAGGCCTGTGGCAATGATACTAACTTCAAGACTTTTCTCAAGAGAAAATACTGACCACTGACCATATCATTCCTAGATGAGAAAGGAGTTCTCAGTTAACATATTTAAAACTATAGCTCTGTAAAGCAGTTAGCCAAAACATCACACTTCCTCTTTGATATTTTAAAAATCCTTTCTCCTGGGATGGAACCGAGTAGTCCCATTTTCTCCAATAATAGTTTTTTTTCCCTTTACAGAAGCACAAAGGGCTGTTTTTCCCTACATTCTCAGTGAGTTCCAATAACTGAAAAGGTCACTTCACAGAAATTTTATAAACAGGAGGAATCATGAGTGCACAACAGAATGCTTGTGCTCAATACACATTTGAGTAATTGATTAATTGCCTGTCCTCTTGGGTTAGTGACATACTCAGGAAATGACCTGGATGACCACAAGGACTGCTGTTGTTTGCTGACCACGCTGTGATTATTTAAGCCAGCTTTGTTCTTATTACCGCAGCACAAAAGATGTGAGGACTCTTCTTCAGTGAGTCAAGGGGTTCAGTCCCATTAGGAGAGGGAAAGGAGATAAGGCAGACATCCCATGCCGCTCTTTTGTGTAAGCAACAGGAGTGTGTTTGGGTATTGCTGTTTTGATGACTCAGTAGTGAGTCAGTTTTAAAGTTCTGTAAAAGACCTTGTTCAGCTCAGACAGGATTAAGATGAGCTCATTTGGTAGCTCCTTGGGTGAGGACTGGGTGGTGTGTGATCCAATCAGCTGATGGGTGGTGTAAATATGTACGTGGAAAAAACATATTGGCAAGGATGAAACTAGTTCCTGAATGCAGAAATCAACTGTCCTTGGCATCTATTGAGTGCCTACTGTGTTCAAGCACCATCCATGCCCTACCCATTCCCCATTACCTTTATAAAGGTTAGAATATGAGAAATGTGTTAAGTGCTACAAAGATCTGGGGTGCCTGAAGGAGCTGGGAAAG
The DNA here is from genome assembly GCF_009762305.2 of Zalophus californianus. NCBI lineage: Eukaryota > Metazoa > Chordata > Mammalia > Carnivora > Otariidae > Zalophus > Zalophus californianus. The sequence goes on along the minus strand of NC_045605.1, from coordinate 65,004,051 downwards.
GTAGGTATGTTGCCAGCTACGTGGTAGGCACTGAGCCAGATGCTTTACATGTTTATCTTATTTAATCTTTAAAGGAAACCTCTGAAAGAGGTATTTTATTCACATTTTACAGAAGAAAATGAAAGCCAGATAGGTTCAATGCCTACATATACAGCCATAGGGCTAGGACTACTGAGACTATATTTCTGAGACTGTATTACTACTGGCTTAAGGACTAGCTCTTTCTACCCCAGCAAGTGTGGGGTAAGGTGAGGGTGAGAACTAATTGGAAGACTTGATGAAGGCAAGGTCGCTGGACCCAGCTGGTGCGCCAGACAGTTATGCAGTGTGATGCTAGAATCTAGACAGCAGGGCGTGCACCTCGTCTGGTGTGAATGAGGGAAGTGGGATCCGGAGAGAGTTAGACTTGCACCTTTTACTTTTTTGTTTTACCGTAAAACCCACATGTGTTTTAAATTCTAAAATCAAGAGGAAACATTACAAAGATTAATATTATCTTACATTGTGGAGGGTGTAGGGAAATGCATTCTTGTCTACTATGGAGGGTGGGTGTAAATTGGCACCATTTTTATTTACTTTTTAAGATTTTATTTATTCATTTGACAGAGAGAGATAGAGCAGGAACACAAGCAGGGGGAGTGGGAGAGGGAGAAGCAGGCTTCCCGCTGAGCAGGGAGCCCAACGTGGGGCTCTCGAACCCAGGACCCCGGGATCATGACTTGAGCCGAAGGTAGATACTTAACGACTGAGCCAGCCACCCAGATGCCCCAAATTGGCACCATTTTTATTTTTTTTATTTTTATTTTTTTAAAGATTTTATTTATTTGAGAGAGAGAGAATGAGAGATAGAGAGCACGAGAGGGAAGAGGGTCAGAGGGAGAAGCAGACTCCCTGCTGAGCAGGGAGCCCGATGCGGGACTCGATCCCGGGACTCCAGGATCATGACCTGAGCCGAAGGCAGTCGCTTAACCAACTGAGCCACCCAGGCGCCCTGGCACCATTTTTAGAAGATTGCTTTGGCGGTGGCTGGGTGACTCAGTTAAGCATCCAACTCCTTTTTTTTTTTTTTTTTACATTTTATTTATGAGAGAGAGAGCACACACATGAGCAAGGTGAGGGGGACAGAGGAGGGGACGGGGAGGGGGACAGGAAGGGGGTGAGCAAGGGGAGAGGGGCGGGGAGGGGATGAACAAGGGAGGGAGGATGGAGAGGGGGATGGGGAGGGGGAAGCAGGCTCTCTGCTGAACAGGAAGCCCGATGTGGGGCTCCATCCCAGGACCCTGGGATCATGACCTGAGCCAAAGGCAGATGCTTAAGGACTGAACCACCCAGCTGCCCCTAAGCATTCAACTCTTGATTTCTGCTCAGGGTCGTGAGATGGAGCCCCGCGTCGGGCTCCACACTCAGTGGAGAGTCTGTTTGAGGTTTTCTCTCTCTCTTTCTCTCCCTCTGCCCCTCCCCACCCTCTCTCTCAAATAATCAATCAGTCTTTTTTTTTTAAGATTTTATTTATTTATTTGACAGAGAGAGAGAGACACAGCGAGAGAGGGAACACAAGCAGGGGGAGTGGGAGAGGGAGAAGCAGGCTTCCCACTGAGCAGGGAGCCGGATGCCCTGGGATCATGACCCGAGCCGAAGGCAGATGCTGAACGACTGAGCCACCCAGGCACCCCATCAATCAATCAATCTTTAAAAAAAGATTGTTTGGATGATTTCTGTTATAATTTAAGTATTTATACTCCTTGACCTAGCAATTCTACTGAAATGTTTACCTAGATTTGCAAAAAATATGTAAAAGAATGTTTATCGCTGTATTAGTTCATTCTTTGAATACTTAGGGAGATTCTCCTGTGAGCTTGGCACATCTCTGGGCACACAGCAGTGAAACAAAACAAAGTCTTTACTTTCATGAAACTTTTGAGGCCTCTGGTGGAGATACACAATGCATAAGTAAACAAACATACAAAAAATATCAAGTAGTGATAAGTGCTATCAAAAAGGGGGGTAAGGGATTAAGAAGTGGTAGAGGGTTGGAGGGAAATGCTATTTTATCTCGTGTGATCTAGGAAGGCCTTTCTGAGGAGGCAGCATTTGAGCAGGAACCTGCATGAAGTGAGGGAATCAGCCAAATGACATCTGGAGGACGTATATTCTAGGCATTGTTTATAATACCACAGATTGGAGGCCACCCAAATGTCTGTCAAATACTAAGTAACCACAGTCTGCAAAATAATGAGAGAGCTATATGTACAGAATGAAAAGATAAGAAAAAATGAAAAAAATGTTACAAACACTGTATAATGATTCCATTTTTAAAAAAGTATCCTGAGCAAATATATTTATCACAGGGAAGACATCTAGGGAAATACACAAAAGTGTCAAAAAAAAAAAAACAAAAACCCAAAACCTGTTAAGAGTTGTTGTATGGATTGAATGAGAGAACAGGTCGAAGTGCTTAGGTGCCAACTAAAGAGAGAGCCTAACCAAAGACTAAGGAAGGCTTTACTTCTATCTCTAAAACAGGATGGGGCAGAAGAGTCAGGTGAGTAGCCTTGTCTTGCTCCTGACTTTAATGGGAATATTAAGAGTAATACTGCTGGAGGCGGCTGGCTGTCTTAGTCAGCAGAGCAGGCAACCCTTGGTCACAGGTCTGTGAGTTCAAGTGCCATGCTGGGTGTAGAGCTTACCTTAAATAAATAAATACATACATACATATCAAAAAAAGTAATACTGGTTGATTAATGTGTACATGTGGGTGAGTACACATGCACTGGATTTCTACCTGTGTTATGTTAAAGAAGTATACTTTTCCTTTTATCAGAATATTTGTGAGGAATGAATATTAAATGATATCAAATTTTTAGCATTTCTCTTAATTATTCTGCTTTTTCCACTTTTGATTTATCTATATTGTGAATTGGATTAATGGATTTCCTTATACCACTCTATCCTTCCTGAAATAAATAAATGTGTTTAGTCATTTTCAAAATATCCTGCAAAGTTATGTTCATATATTTCTTTAGGCATTTTGCATCTGTATTTATAAATAGGACTGGTCCCTAGTTTTTCTATTGTACAATCTTTATAAGATTTTGGCGTCATGAAACACTGGGCAGTTTATTTCTTTCTCTATGTTTTGGAATAGCTTTAATAGTAAGAGTGATTGATTTCCTGAAAGTTTGAAAGAAGTTGCTAATGAACGTATCTAGGTTCTGCTTTTTTTTTCCTTCTTTTTTTTTTGGAGGTGTATAGCTTTTGACAGCTTTTGCCCGTGATTATTTATGTTTAGATTTTCTCCTTTCTTTTTTTTTTTTTTAAAGATTTTATTTATTTATTTGACAGAGAGACACAGTGAGAGAGGGAACACAAGCAGGGGGAGTGGGAGAGGGAGAAGCAGGCTTCCCGCTGAGCAGGGAGCCCGATGTGGGACTCGATTCCAGGACCCTGGGATCATGACCTGAGCCGAAGGCAGCCACTTAACCGACTGAGCCACCCAGGCGCCCTAGATTTTCTCCTTTCTTTGAGTCCCTATTGGTAATTTATATTTCCTGACTATTACCCATTTCATTCAGATTTTATATTTTATTTTTTATTTTTATTCTTTAAAGATTTTATTCATTTGAGACAGAGAGATACAAAGAGAGAGAGAGCGCATATGAGCAGGGGGAGAAGGAGAGGGAGAAGCAGACTCCGCACTGAGCTGGGAGCCCGACTCGGGGCTTCATCCCAGGACTGGAGATAATGACGTGAGCCATAGGCAGACGCTCAACCATCTGAGCCACCCAGGCGCCCCTCACTCAGATTTTAAATTACATTAGCATAGGATCGGACAAATGCTGACTGAATCCTCCTCTCCCTTTATTTCTCATCATTTCTTCTGTACCCATCTGTAAACCCTTTCTCATTCCTAATTTGTGCATTTCTGTTTTGTCTGTCTTTTTTATTACATTAGCCGGTGGCTTATCAGTTTTGTTGTTTGCTTCCTCCCAACCCAAAGAACTCTAGATCTTAGATTTATTCATCAGTTATGTCATTTTTCTGATTTTGAAATCGTTCACTCTGCTTGTGTCTTTGTTTAACTCCTTTCACTTTCTTTGCATTTTGCTTTGTGCTGTGGCTTTTTTTCCCCCCTTCTAATTTCCTGTGTTGTCTGCTTTCTTAATGAACTTTTCTTTTGTCTTATTTAGTAACAGAAATGTTTAAGGCCATCCATTTTCTTGTGAATACAACTCTGGCGGCATTCCGTAAATAGTTTCACTGAGTTATTTTTAAAATAGTCTATAATTCAGTTTTTAAAATTTTGTGTTGAAGTATCATATACATACAGAAAGGCAAACATACCGACATATGTAAAGTTTAGTGAATATTCACAAATTCAACACCAGATTAAGAAACAAAATATTACCAGTACCCAGGACCACTACATAATTTACAGGGCCCGGTGAGAAATGGAAATGTAATGTTCACATTTATTAAGAACTGTAAGATGTGTGACAGCAGAACATTAAAGCCACTGTGGGATCTTTCTTTTTTTTTTCTTTAAAGATTTTATTTATTCGTCAGAGAGAGAGAGAGCGAGCATGAGCAGGGGGAGTGGGAGAGGGAGAAGCAGGCTTCCCGCTGAGCAGGGACCCCGATGCGGGACTAGATCCCAGGACCCTGTGATCATTACCCGAGCCAAAGGCAGCACCTTAACTGACTGAGCCACCCAGGCGCCCCTCACTGTGGGATCTTTCTAAATGCAGGGTCCTATGCACACACTCACAAAGCTGGCCCTGCCGGCATGTGTCTGGGCTCTCCACCCATCCCTGACCCACCTCCCTGCCAAGGGTGTCCACTCTCCTGACTTCAGCAGCAAGAATAGCTTGACCTGTACTCCTCTGTGTCCAGCTCCTACTGCTCAGCATTATCTTTGTGAGGATCATCCATATTTTCACATGTAGTTGAAGTCCATACATTTTCACTGCTGTATGGTTAAAACGAGTCTGTAATTCAGTTTTGATCTATCACTGATTGAAGAATTGTTTAGGAGAACTTGAAAACTTTTCCTAGTTTGAGTGCATCAGGCTGACTAAGGACCAACTGCCTAGTTTCAGGCTCCTTTTCCTCTGAATGAGTGGGCCCTTACGCATAGAACATACTGTATGAGTAAGGGGGGCGTCTGGGTGGCTCAGTCAGTTAAACATCCAACTCTTGATTTCGGCTCAGGTCATGATCTCAGGGTCCTGGGATCGAGCCCCTCATCAGACTTCACACTCAGTCTGCTTGAGATTCTCTTCCTCTCCCTATGTTCCTCTCCCTGCTCGTACTCTTGCTCTCTCAAAATTAATTAATTAATTAATTAATTAATTAAAAAAACATACAGTATGAGTAAGAAACAGTGAGCTTTATTCCTTCCTCATGTTCTTCTGATACACAATGAAGAAGAAAGAAGTTAGGGTGCCTGGGTGGCTCAGTTGGTTAAGCAACTGCCTTCGGCTCAGGTCATGATCCCGGGAGTCCTGGGATCGAGTCCCACATCAGGCTCCCGGCTCAGCAGGGAGCCTGCTTCTCCCTCTGACCTTCTCCCCTCTCATGCTGTTTTTCTCGCTCTCTCTCTCTCTCAAATAGATAAATAAAATCTTAAAAAAAAAATAAAGATAAAATACTTTAAAAAAAAAAAAGAAAGAAGAAGTTAACCAAAGTTCAAGGCAGCAGCTTTTTTAACCTCTCCAGGCAGAGGTTTTTTGTTTTTTGTTTTTAATTTCCCCAGAGTAGTACCACACACGGATTGTAGACAAAGGGACTGAGGTCGTGTTGTCAGCCTGTGAGTTGCCAAGGAAACTGGAAAGAAATTTGGTCCTTCTTTGTCAGGTCAGGGAAAGCACCGTGCTTCTCTCACGGATCCAAACAGTAAGGCCCTGTGCATGGCCATTACCTCAGGCTGTCCTGGAGCAGTGACCAGTGGGCCCTTTCTGTATATGGGGGCAACTGGCTACAGTTCTGACATTGAGAATGGCTGGATATTCAGGGATGAGACCAGATAAGTAGTCCACTGGTCCTTAAAAGATGTATCGCTAGGGGCACCTGGGTGGCACAGGCAGCTAAACATCCAGCTCTTGGTTTCAGCTCAGGTTGTGATCTCAAGGTCGTAAGGTGGAGCCCTGAGTCAGGCTCTGCACTGAGCAGGGAGTCGGCTTAAGACTCTGTCTCATTCCTCCTCTGCCTCTCCCCCTTCCCACTCTCTCTCTCTCTCAAATAAATAAATAAATAAATAAATAAATAAATATGTATTGCTAAAAGCCAGTCACACTTTTACATTTCAAACCTAATGTTGAAGGCTAAATTCAAACTATCTTACTATAATCAACTTGCACCAGCCGACCTTATATTTAACGAAGGTCTACAGCTCAAATTTGGTGACCAAACATAGACCAGAAGTGCTATAGGTAGAGGTGGAAGGCCTATCATTGAGATTCTTTCTTGAAAGTGAACAATTTTATTTATTTTTTGATAATAAAAAGCTCATAATACAAAATTCAAAAGGCACAAAAATGTATATGGTCAAGGGTGAGCCTCCCTTTCACCCCCAGCTTCTAGCCTGTTCCTCAGAGGCAGCCAACATTACTGTTTTCTTGTGTACCCTTTCAGAAATGGTCTATGCAAATATACGTAATCTCTTAAATACTTGTATGAGAACTTGTAGTATATTATGCATACTGTTCTGCACCTTGCTTTTTCACTTACTGTTTCTTGGATGTTGTTTCCTGTTAATACACATAGGACTAGTCTGCTCATTCTTTTTTTTTTTAAGTTTATTATTTTTTTTTAGTAATCTTTATACCCACATGGGGCTCGAACTCATGACACCAAGATCAAGAGTCACACGTTCCACTGAGCTAGTCAGGTGCCCCCCCCATTCTTTTTAAAGCCTGCATAGTATTCCATTGTGTAGATGAAGCATAATTTTTTTAAAAAAGTTTCTTTTAACAACTTTATTGAAGTAAATTTGCATACCATAACATTCATCTATTGGAAGTATACAATTCAATGATTTTTAGTACATTTATAGTTAGGTGACCCTCATCACAATCCAGTTTTAGAACATTTCTATCACCCCAAAGTTTCCTTATGCCTCTAATTTATCTTTTAATCACTTAATTAAACTTTGTTTTTCCTTCTCAGTAATTCATTTTAACATTTACTGGGGTCATGATCTTTTGTTTTACAACACTGGAGAGGATTTGGAATGGTGACGATGTGTTAGAGCGTTTCAAACCTTATATAGTATTGCTCCTCTTTTATCTTTTTTAAATTTTTTATTTGTTTAGATTTTATGTATTTGACAGAGAGAGACACAGTGAGAGAGGGAACACAAGCAGGGGGAGTGGAAGAGGGCACCCCAGGAAATAGAAGTTTTGTTTGCACTGTATATTCTAGTGTGCTATTTCCCATTCTGGGGCATGAGCTACGGACGGCCTTACATCTGAAGCAATAGAGTACCGAGCAGAACTGAGGAAAGATGCAGAACCACAGCCACGGACCATCTGATGATATTTTCACACTCTGGACCACATGATGACAGTGCTACGGCCTGTTCTCCTGCAGGTAAGTATCCTCCTGCCGCCATCGTCCATTGCACGTATGTATGCTGACCGTGGGCTATGAGTGGAACAAGACACACACACGCTCTGGTCTGCCCTGGTGACAATCAACTAAATGCAGGGGACCCGCCCAAGACAGTGTGTTAGTAAATACGGGGAGGCCACCTGACCTCTGTGCACTTCTCTCAGGGTGGTCTGTAGCCACTATAACTTAGCTACTGGTTATCATGACCGGCCACCTTCTGGAGGGAGTGATGCTTGCCCGTTGTCTCCAACCCATCTATTGTTCTTTTTTTTTAAGATTTTATTTATTTATTTTATCAGAGAGAGAGAGAGAGAGAGAGAGCACGAGGAGGGGGAGGGGCAGAGGGAGAAGCAGGCTTCCCACTGAGCAGGGAGCCTGACGTGGGGCTCAATCCCAGGACCATGGGATCACGACCCGAGCCGAAGGCAGACACTTCACCGACTAAGCCACCCAGGCGTCCCGCCAACCCATCTATTGTTCTTGAGACTACTCATTTTGGGTGCACCTGGCTGGCTCAGTTGGAAGAGTTTACGACTCTTGATCTCACAGTTGTGAGTTCGAGGCCCGTGTTGGGTGTAGAGATTACTTAAAAACAAATACACTTATAAAAAAAGATTACTCATTTTTGGTGAAGAAAGAGTAAAAGCAAGCAGCTCACTGGCAAAGCGTTCAGGATCTCCTACATCTCACTCTCCAAATTCACAGCGGCCTTGAATGAAAAGGAGAATTGCTACTCTTTAAAAGAGAGGAGCATGGGGCACCTGGGTGGCTCAGTCGTTAAGCGTCTGCCTTCGGCTCGGGTCAGGATCCCAGGGTCCTGGGATCAGCTTCCCTGCTCTGTGGGAAGCCTGCTTCTCCCTCTCCCACTCCCCCTGCTTGTGTTCCCTCTCTCACTGTGTCTCTGTCAAATAAATAAATAAAATCTTTAAAAAAAAAAGATCCTTAATTTAATCACATCTGCAAAATCCCTTTCACCATAAAAAAATAACACAGATTCTGAGGATTAAGGCATGGATATATTTGGGGGCCATTAGTTAGCCTACCAATACTGTGACCAGTCCACCCCAGGACCTCCTGCTCAGAAGCATCCCACTCAATGCTGAGGCTCGGAGGAGCCTAATAGAGCAAGACTCTCCCATAATTTATCTAAGTAGCTCTCCATTAAGCTGTTTTCAAACTTTTCCTGTTATGAGCAATGTTGCTTTGAGTATTCTTGACATCACTTCTCCATATGTGAGTATATCCTTAGGATACATTATTAGGAGTAGAATTGCTGGGCACTTTAACCTATTTCCCTATATTCTTGCTGACAACAAATCAACTTTTTAATATATATATTTACCAACTTGATAGGTGAAAAATGGGGTCTCAGTATAGCTTTTTCTTTATTTTAAAATAAATTATTCTTTTTTAAAGATTTTATTTATTTGACAGAGAGAGACACAGCAAGAGCAGGAACACAAGCAGGGGGAATGGGTGAGGGAGAAGCAGGCTTCCTGCCAAGCAGGGAGCCCAATGCGGGGCTTGATACCAGGACACTGGGATCATGACCTGATCCGAAGGCAGACGCTTAACAACTGAGCCCCCAGGTGCCCCTGAAGTAATTTAGGCATATTTTTAACACTAGGTTTCGTTCAATAGCAAGAGGGTCCCTTTGCAGTTCTGCTGGGATAACCATAGTCACAGTTTAGCAAGTCTGGGGACCAGGAGAGGTGATCAAGACAGAGTTAATCCTCAGGAACAAGGTCAGAGCCCACTTACTAGACTTGGATCCAAGCTCAGGGCAGCAAAGGGCATTTATCTCAATAGTTGCTGTCCAAGAACATGTAATAGGAACTGTTGGCATCCTGTTGCCTCCAGTCATGGTAGACACTGGGGCCCTGGGCTGAGCTCTGTCTTTGGGTGAGCAAGTGACTCTGGAGATGGAGGACAGCAGCCCTACAGACCTTCCCCTGAGACTGTAAGGTGATATGGAATGCCAGATACTGCCAGCAACCTGCCCATCCATTAGGACTGGCCTTAGCAGTGTTGAAGGTTGCTAGGAAGAAGTGAATGGGGTTGAGACTCCTCAGCTCTGGCAGAGATTTGCCCTGTCAGTGAGCGTGTGAGAGTGATATTCAGTCCCCAGCACGTCCGAGTCACAAAGATCACCACTGGCATCTCAGGACTGAATCTGAGATGCCCTCAGAAATATTTCTTTAGTCAATATGATTATAAAGCCAGAAGTGGCTGTCAGATTGGGCAAGGAGACAAAGCTAGTCTCCCAGGTCTGATGTGGGCATGTCCTCCTTAGTATCACCCCAGCAACCTGAGGAGGCGTTCAGGGTCCTTCTCCTCCCATCACTCAACCTGTTTTCTACCAGCATGAAATAACTTCCTTCCTGGAAGAGAAAAGACCACCTCCCCCCACCCCACTCTGGCCCAGGCACAGCTGGTTGATTTGTTCCAGAAGGAGGTGGTGAAGCAAGCAGCGTATGGTTGGGGATTGCTCCCTGATCCCACATAGCGCCTCCTGCTGGTGACTGACCCCAAGACTTACTGTGGAGCCTTTCATTCATTAATTAGTTCCTTTCTTTTTGGCTTTGAAGTTTCAGGAGCTTTGCTATAGGTAAGATCACTTTTGCAGAAAAAGAAAAATGGTCCAGTTGTCTACTTTTCCTGATTTTCTTTTGAAAGGAACATTAAGCAATTTCAGGATGTTAGAAAAGCCCTAAGATCGTGGAGAGGCGGCTTGCCTGATCAACTTTATCTGGGTAGGGGCACCTGGGTGGCTCAGTCGTTAAGCATCTGCCTTTGGCTCAGGTCATGATCCCAGGGTCCTGGAATCGAGCCCCATATCGGGCTCCCTGCTCAGCAGGAAGCCTGCTTCTCCCTCTCCCACTCCCCCTGCTTGTGTTCCCTCTCTCACTGTGTCTCTCTCTATCAAAATAAATAAATAAAAATCTTTTTTTAAAGATTTTTATTTATTTATTGAGAGAGAGAGAGAGAATGGTAGAAAGCATGAGAGGGAAGAAGGTCAGAGAGAGAAGCAGACCCCCTGCCTAGCAGGGAGACCCATGCGGGACTCGATCCTGGGACTCCAGGATCATGACCTGAGCCGAAGGCAGTCGCTCAACCAACTGAGCCACCCAGGAGCCCTAAATAAATAAAATCTTTAAAAAAAATGACAACTTTATCTGGGTAAAAAATCTGGTGAGTGTTAAGAGTTGCTCCCAGGGCCCTCATCACCCACCTCAAAAGCCCGCCACTGGCTTGGAGAAAAAGTTTCCCACTGAAAAAGATAAGACAACCCCCTCACGGCAGCAGAGATTTTACCCCTTTGCTTTTTCCATAGAAATTGCAGAATTTGTCTGGAGGCCACTGGGACTGAGTCTGTAACTGAGATTAGAGCTGTTTTCCACAACCCTTTCCTAGGCAGGTGGGGCTTTGGGACAGATTAGTGAAGGTGTTGTCTTGTGGAGAGCTTGTGGATGCCTCCAGTGGGCCCACGGGAACCCTGTGGAGGTGAGGCAAACCAGGGAGACATTTGCGATTGACATTAGAGCAGGAATCGCACCGTCCTCCACTTCAATGCAGAAAAGTAACAAGAAAAAGCTTTTGCTGGATAATTTTCATTTTAACTATTCACGCAATTTTCCCAGATCTTGAGCATTCTTTGCTCTCAGTGTGACCTTCTGCCCTTCAATTTTAGACGTGCTTGGGAAGCAAAATGAAACCTCTGCATGGGGGCGGGAGGATTCTCTGTACCTCTGGAGCCAGGAGAGTTTAGAGCTGGAGGCGGCAGCTAGAGGTGACCCTCGGAAGCAGAAGTTCCCAGTTATGCTAAGGGAGCCCATGCTCTAAAAGGAGAAGCAGATAATGTATTTCCAAAACACAAGTCATACCTCTGTGTGACAGTGAAAAGAGAGGGGCTGAGAGAAGAGCTTTCCTCAGCCGGACAGGCTACAGAATCTGTGGGACTCAGTGCAAAAAGAAAATTCAAGCCCCTTGGTCAAAAAACAGGAAAAAAATTCTGTTAAAGGTTGAGCGTCTACCTTCAGCTCAGATCATGATCTCCGGGTCCTGGGATCGAGTCCCGCATTGGGCTCACGCGCTCTCTCTCGCTCGCTCGCAAAAATAAATAAAATCTTAAAAAAAGAAAAGGACAAACAGTGATTCCACTTATATGAGGTCCTGAAAATAGTCAAACTCATAGAAAGCAAAAGTAGAAGGGTGGTTGCCAGGGGCTGGGAGGTTGGGGGATGGGAAGTATCATTTAATGGGTAGAATTTCAGTTTGGGAAGATGAAAAAATTCTGGAGATGGATGGTGGGAATGTTTGCACAACGATTTGAAGGTGCTTAATGACACTGAACTTTACACTCAAAAATGGTTAAAATGGTAAATTTTATGTTATATATATTTTACAACCCCCCCGCCCACATACACAGGAATACATGAGTTTTTTCCTTCTTTCGAGGTCTCTCTCTTGACTTGTCTTGGTATTATTTTATTTGCTAATATTGTTCTAAGTAAAGAAAAATTAATCTCAAATTTTTAGCATGAATTTTGCCCTTTATATTGTGCAATGCTAGTTTTTTTTTCAAAGATTTTATTTATGTATTTGACAGAGAGAGCGAGGGGCTGGAGGGAGAGAGCACAAGCAGTGGGGAACGGCAGGCAGAGGAAGAGGGAGAAGCAGGCTCCCCGCAGAGCAGGGAGCCTGATGTGGGACTCGATCCCAGTTCCCTGGGATCATGACCTGAGCTGAAGGCAAACGCTCAACCGACTGAGCCACTGAGGTGCCCCAAGTGCAATGCTAGTTTTAAATTAAAATATCATAGTATTTAACTTGTATTTGAAATCACTGAAATTACACAATTCGAATTTTGTGGCTCCCAGAATGTACCTTGCGCTGGTTAGAAGAGACAAATACAAGCCAGGCTTAGGAAAGTTGGAAGGAGGAAGCAAGGATGGCCCAGGCACAGAGCCTGTAGAAAGCGTCCGCCAGGGCCTGGGACTTCACAGGTGCCTGAGGAGAGTACATCTTGGGCCTGACAGCTGCCGGGTCCCCCTTCCCACAGGCCTACCCCTCCAGCCCACAACAAACAGGCTGCTCCCAGGTATTGTCAAAATTCAGAACTGGGAAGCACTCAGTACAGGGGTGAGCTTCTTGGCTGCGGTCAGCAGCCCACCTCAAGCACTGTGGTGCTGCCAGCCGGGGGTGGGCATGGCCACCGCCTCGCCGGACTCCACAGGGGGCATATGCCCGACACCGACCTGCTGAAAGCAGAGGGCATGGTGGCAGGGGCAGGGTTGGGGAGAGAACGGGAGACCAGGTAGGGGAGTGACAGAGAACCCATCCAGGGAGCTGCAGTGGCTGGCATTGTGTCCCATTGCTCTATGAGACCTCACAGAACACAAACTCAAAGGTAAAACTATTAAGAATTCCAAGACTTGTAACCACAGTGCATTAAATCCCAAGTGCAGGGTCTTGTTCAACTGCACAGGTCACACGTCCATGAGCCAGCCATGTTCCTCAGGCAAAAGAGAAGAGGGGATTTGGCTGGAGGCTTCTTTGTAAGATCTCCTCATGCTTAAGGAAGCCTAAATCTAGAGAGTGCTACGGCAGAGGGGGCTGAGGCAGCCTTTCTCCACTTGCCTGGGCAACCTTTCCTCGCCAACAGACTTCAGCTGTGCCCTGTCCTTTCCACCCTCTCCCTCCCTGCTCACTGTTGGGATCTGCCAACTGTTGACTGGTTTACAGTCTTCCCCGAGCTAGGAAATACTGGACCAAAGTTCCTAGAATCCATCCATTTCAGTGCTGAGTGCGTGGTTTCCCAAGTTACTTCCGTAGGCCCAGGGCTGCCATGCAGGACGGGCAGCATGGGAGACCCTCCAAAGCCGGTTGGCCCCTGCTGGCCTGGGGCCGTGGTGGGGGGGCGGTGGGGGCACAGGCCGCTGTCTGGCCCTCTGGGCAACTGCCACCTTGGAGGGTTGAGGAAGCCAAGCCCGTCTCTTACTCTATTCCCTAAATTCTTATGACTGCGGACTGTGGGCAATATCCTTCCTCTTTGTAGTGGCCTCAAGTTGTGTCTGGGAGAGTGGGAGTTTTTCTTGGACTGAGTGTTGCCTTGAGCCTTGTCTGGATCATGTTGCAGAGTTATGCTCCATCCGGCTCCATTTGTAAAGCGTACTCTTGTTTCGGGCGCGTGGGTGGCTGGCTCAGTTGGTTAAGCGACTGCCTTCGGCTCAGGTCATGATCCTGGAGTCCCGGGATCGAGTCCCGCATCGGGCTCCCTGCTGAGCGGGGAGTCTGCTTCTCCCTCTGACCCTCTTCCCTCTCGTGCTCTCATTCTCTCGTTCTCAAATAAATAAAATCTTAAAAAAAAAAAAAGCGTACTCTTGTTTCATCAAGTGTCTTTGGGGAATTTTCAACTTTGGAGGGCCCCTCTCTGCATCCCACACTGGGAAAAAACCGCGCACCAGCTTTACTAGCAACTCTCTGCCCATCAGCTGGTCTTCCCTTGGGCACCGGAGGTCCCGTTCCTAGGAAGGCAGGCAGGCAGGGGACACACCAGCAGCATCCCTCTAACCTCTTCTCTGGTGCCGGTAGGAAGGCATTTTCCTTTGAGCTGAGGGATAATCGGGCCGGCCTCCGAGCGGAGTCCAGCTCAGCCTGTCCAGTCTAGCTGGCAAAGGGGCTGGGGTGAGGGAGAAAGCCTGTGATCTGAGCAAAGGCAGCTGTCAGGGGAGCAGGGAGGCTGACAGCCCGGGTTTGGTCCTGGGAAGCACAGCAGGCCTGGGTAGGCCCCGCAGAGGAGCTCCTGGGCAGTGGCCACGGCCGGTACTGGGAGGCCAGAGCACCGCCCCGTGATTTTGCAGATCTTCCTCTTCCTCTGCCTGCCCATGCCAGCGCTTGCTGAGCCTTAGCAGGCCTCACCTGGGAGTTCTGTGTGTGTTTAAATGTCTCAGTCAAGAGTGAAGACTGGATCTGTGTGTGACTAAGACCTTTTCTGATGTTAAGTATCTGTGAGGCGCTTTGAAGGGAAAGCAACCAGTCCCCTGCCCAACCCCCATTTCAGATGACTAAGTCATGACCCTTTTTAACAAGACTTCAAAGAAACCTCATCAAAGATAACATTTATATTGAATAAAACAGTACAACAGTTTTCCCCTTTTTACTGTAAAGCTTGAAATGAAACACGAGCACCTCATTGCAGCTCTCCGGCAAACAAAGCATAGTGAACCACAGTGAAGGAGTGGTTATTGCAAGACAAACACCTTCCCTCCCCTTTCCACCTTTTTTTTGGACCTTGGTGGACCCTAAGCTGAATTTCTGACATTAGACATGGTTTTTCAAGGGCTCAGGTCATTAGGCAATCAGAAAACACCAGAGCTCATCTCTATCATGTCTGCCACAAATCCCCACCTGAGAAGGCACAGTTGTGGTGTGGTGAAATAGCTCGTGGAATGTGGGGCTCACAAAGTCTGGGTTTTGCCCTGTGTTTGCCCTACCTCTGCACAGCCAGAGGCCCCGGGTGAGACATTTAACTTCTTAGGAAGCTGTTTTCCCTTGTATGAATGGGGATAATAAATCCCCTATATCTCACAAAATTGTTTTAAGTACATAAAAATGTATGAAAAAATACTTATTCTGTGCTTGATAAACAATATACTCTCGATATACGTGTGTTGGGTTGTAATCGATGCCACTGGTGGTATTTTCTGCAACACTTCCCCCCCATACCAATTTAATAAAACAAAGGTAAAGGTAACATTTTAAAAATTGCTGTATTCAAAATTAATAATAAACTTTAGGGTAAATAAGCTTTAAAACAAAAGTACATAAGCAAAAATAAATAATTTACACCGACCCACTAACCTAATTTTCAGAGTAAAGCCATTTTCAATTACAGCGCTGTTATCCCGGGCTCCAGCCTGTGGTCAAATTTTGATAGTTCATTATTTTTTAAAAAACAGTAACAAAAAATTGAACGCTAAGTAAAATCTTTAACAAAACCAAAGCACTGGATTTAACTTTTTAATTTTAAATAACCAAACTTTGTCATTTTATACATAATCCAATGTAATGGATCCAATTCAATATAATTAGCATCTCAGCTTGAAGAGGTGGTATTTTAACAGGGATGGAAAACTATAATGAATAGTCTTCAAACCGTGAGGTACAAATAAAAACATACAAGTATACAGTAGAACAAAAACTGCAGACACTCTATTAACTTGGGGAAATATTTGAAGGCTTTACATCCTTTATTATCCATGATGGCTTTTGGAATTGATTGTTTGAAGTATAGAACCTTTGACGTTTTAGATACAGCCTTTTTTTATTTTTTCACAGTAAGTTAAAAATCCATCATAAGACTCCGTAAGACTCCACTGATCTTGCATGTAGACGCTAGGAGTTTGCAAACTGATAAAAGAGTAACGTGAAACTTTACTGTATTGCCCTAATTTCATACAACCTTGTACACAATGAATCTGTTTGGGAATCTATTCCAAGAGTTATATACACAAAAGTGTCAAGAATAAACTGTTCTCCACTCTTGCATAAAAATGTGTACAGTATGTCAGGAATGGAAAAATTCTAATTTTCCTGGGCCCGGGCTCATGGATGTCTGCTGCCTGAAGATTTGAAAGGCTCCTTCTGATGTAGTGCCCCACTGTTTCGAGGATTAATCATCCAACCCTGGCGTTTCTCCTTGTTGGATCCTAGATGCTATTCTGATGGCTTCTTCCAGAGATGGCTGTTCTCCAAGCTGAAACAGGAAAAAACACAAAGGCATACCAAAGAGAATACCAAAGAAACAGAATATGCCAGAAGTAAAATTTTTTTAAGGAGTTTTATTTATTTATTTCAGAGAGAGAGAGAGAGCACAAGCAGGGGGAGCTGCAGGCAGAGGGAGAGGGAGAAGCAGGCTTCCCGCTGAGCAGAGAGCCGGACATGGGGCTCGATCCCAGGACCCTGGAATCATGGCTTAAGCTGAAGGCAGAGGCTTAACTGACTGAGCCACCCAGGTGCCCCCCAAAAGTAAAATTTCTCTCTAATTCTGACAGCTGGACTTAAGATACTACTGCTGATCCAATCATTAAGAGCAGAAAAAAATCCTTGCAGGAGTATAATGTAGTTTCTTTCTTTAGGATTTTGATAAACCTTCACTCGTGCAACAGACAAAAGATGCTCATCTTTTCCAATGGAGGCACTGACAGAGCATCCTGAGCCATTAGCTTCCATGCCCATAAACTAAATTAAAACCAATGGTTGGCATTTTCCTGAATGTGTTCCTTCTTCCAAGTAAATACATGAAAAACAACTCTTCCCAAGGAAAGGTAATCTGCACATAGCATTCTAGACTCTCTGCTTTAATCCAGTGACTTCCCTGAGAACAGTCTTTTCTGTCTTCTGATGTTCCCCCAACATAAAACACAGCTGTGCAGGGATTCTCAAGGGACTAACTTGGGGTCTCTGTTTACACTAGGTTCATTTGCAAGGAGTAGCTCTTAAGTGCTTTCTAGAATCCTACCTAATGAGACTTATTTTGAAAGTAAAGATGGCTGGCTGGGGGCATGCTGGGATGTTTTACCAGAAGCTTTTCTTTTTCTTGCTATCAATTCCCCTAGGGGCACCTGGGTGGCTCAGTCCTTTAGCCTCTGCCTTCGGCTCAGTTCATGATCCCGGAGTCCTGGGATCCAGCCCCACATCGGGATCTCTGCTCTGCGGGAGGCCTGCTTCTCCCTCTCCCACTCCCCCTGCTTGTGTTCCTCCTCTGTGTCTCTCTCTGTCAAATGAGTAAATAAAATCTTAAATAAATAAATAATAAATAAATGAATAAATAAATTCCCCTAAAACATGCAAAGATAATACAGAACAAAGTGCCAGTTTCTTTGAGTCCACCGCAAACAGCAGTTTTCTTCAAGGAGCGAAGTACCATAGATTATTCTGTGCCTTGCCTCCTGTGAAGGTTATGAGTAGAGGACAGCGCACAAGGCCGAGAGTTGTGAAGGAACCCAGCTGTCACTGTACTCACCTGAACTGCAATCTGGGTGCCGTTGGATGTGGCCACTAAGGTCAGAGGCCTGGTTTCTGTGGTTACTAAGTGATGGCTGTGCTGCTGGTGCCCCATTTCTGATGAGGCAGTATGGAATGCTGCCAAGTCCTGAGCCACAATTGCAACCTTCAACAAAAAGTAGACAGAAGGAAAGCTATGATTAAGTACATTAAACTCCATTTAATGCGAGAGACTGTCTTCGGATCTGAAAGGAAAAACTCCCTTCTGACCACAGACTTGTAGAAGCCTAGAGCTGGAAGAGAACTTATATATTGTCTATTCTAGACTCTTCTTCTTCTTTTTTTAAGATTTATTTATTTATTTTATATACAGAGTGTGAGCAGGGGGAGGAGCAGAGGGAGAGGGAGAATCTCCAGCAGACTCGCCGCTGAGCATGGAGCCCCACACAGGGCTAGATCCCATGACCCTGAGATCATGACATGAACTGAAATCAAGAGTCGGATGTTCAACCGGACTGAGCCATGCAGGTGGCCCTAGACTCTTCTTTTTTACTCGAAGAAGCTGAGGCTCAGAAAGAAGGGACTTATCCAAGCTTCGTGAACCAATGACATAACAGGTTAGACGACACTGGACAAGGGGATCTGCTACACCAGGCTCCATTAACCAAGGGAGACGTGACTATGCCTATAGGTTCTATTACCCTAAGTGGCTGCTTGGAAGGTTACACATGTGGACTAATTCATATCTCAAAGGTCTATTTACTCCTGAGTGGGGATAAATGGTAGGTAATATACTATTTTCTCCTATTTACCTGTTGCATTTAAAATTAGATTTCCATTTCAGTAGGAAAACTGAAAGGGCTGGGGATTGACTAGAGGGGGGTCACAAAGGAACTTTCCAGGGTGACAGAAATGTTCTATATCTTGTTTGGAATGGTGGTTATATGGGTGTACATATTTAACAACTCACTGAATTGTAAGTTTAAGATCTGTACGCTTCATTGTATGTAAATTTTACCTCAATTAAGAAAAAACAGATTGTGAGCTGATATGAAAAACTTCGTTAGTGGTCAGACAGATGACAATAAAAACAGAATTCAACTTTTGCTTGTGAATTATGCAAATATAAAAAAAATCCTCAATACTAGCAAGAAGAGTACAGAAAAACAAGGAAGCTTTTAGATCCATGGCATAATTGTTAAAACTTTTTGGATAACAATTTGGCAGTATGTAGCAAACAGCTTAAAATACTTTATACCATTAATAATTCCATGTCTAGAATTTGTTCCTATGAATATAATCAAAAGCTTGTACAACAATCTATGTATGTGGAATAAGTTCCATTTGATGGATTACTTTACAAATGATAAAAATCCTTTTATAAGAACACTTAATTGGTATGAGAAAGTGCTCAGAATATAGTGTTAGATGACAAGCACAAAATTATAATCCTAACTCTGTACACACCACACATACATCCACCCACACAAAGTAAGTGGTCCTAAATGTTGAGACTAGTTATTTTTTTTTAATTTTTTATTGTTATGTTAATCACCATATATTACCTCATTTGTTTTGGTGTAGTGTTCCATGATTCATTGTTTGTTCATAACACCCAGTGCTCCATGCAGAATGTGCCCTCTTTAATACCCGAGACTAGTTATTTTAACATCAAAAGAGTATAGCAGGTTTTTAAAAAGATGTTATTTGTAAGTAATCTCTATACCCAATGTGCGGCTCGAAATCACAACCTTGAGATTAAGAGTCCACACTCCACTGACTGAACCTGTCAGTCACCCCGATTATAGCAGATTTTTAGTTTGAGTCTCTATTTTTAATTCTTTTGGATATATCGCTACAAGCGGAATTATAGGATCATATGTCATTCTATGTTCAACTTTTTTTAAGTAGACTCTATGCCCAACATGGGGCTTGAACTCATGACCCCAAGATCAAGAGTCACACACTACCAACTGAGCCAGCCAGGCGTCCCACTATGTTCAACTTTTTTTTGTTTAAGATTTTATTTATTTTAGAGAGAGAGAGGAAGTGCGAGCAGGGGGAAGGTCAGAGGGAGAGAGAGAATTCCAAGCAGACTCTACGCCCAGCCCAGAGTCCGACATGGGGCTCGATCTCACAACCCTGAGATTACAGCCTGAACCAAAACCAAGAGTCAGACACTTAGTCAAATGAGCCATTCAGGTGCCCCTATGTTCAACTTTTTGAGGAACTGCTATACTGTTTTTCACAGTACTTGCACCATTTTCCATTCCAATGAGCAATGCACCAGAGTTCCAATTTTTCTGCATTCTCAGCAACACTTGTTACTGTCTGTCTTTTGGATAATAGCCTAACCTAATGGGGGTGAAGTGGTATGTCAGTGTGGTTTTGATTTGTATCTCCCTGATGACTAATGATGTTGAACATCTTTTCACGTGCTATCTCGTCATCACTAAATCTTGTTGGAGAAATGTCTATTCAAGTCCTTTGTTTTTGCTTAAATTGGGTTGCTTGGTTTTTTTGTTGCTGAGTTATAGGAAGTTTTTATCTAAGTATTCATCCCTTATCACATATATAATTTGCAAGTATTTCCTCTCATTATGCAGATTGTCTTTTCACTCTCCTGGTCCTGGCCTTTGATGCACAAAGTTTTTAATTTAATTTTTTATTTTATTTTGTTTTATTTTCCCTTTTCAAATTTTTAAATTCTAGTTAGTGAACAAAGTTTTTAATTTTGAACAAGTTTAATTTATTTATTTCTTTCATTGCCTCTGCTTTTGGTATCATACATAAATAATTCCCTAATCTGGGTCGTGAAGATTTTCATTTATATTTTCTTCTAAGCATTATATAGTTTTTAGCTCTTAAATTTAGGTCTTTAATACATTCTAATTTTTATATATGGTATAAGGTAAAGGTCCAGCTTCATTCCTTCTCATGTGAATATAGTTTTCCCAGCACCATTTGTTTAAAGGACCATCCTTTCCCACTGAATGGTCAAATTTTAATTGTTGAAATTTAACTGACTATATATGAGGGTTTGTTTCTAGACTTTCTATTCTATTATACTGGGAATATACATTACTTTTGTAATCTCAAATTAAAATAGAGAGCACAGACTCTTCTTTATATACCTGCTAACTAGGCTTCCAGAGGCACCTGAAAAACCGAGTCTAAGAAATCCAATTACCTTAACAATAAAAAGGCCAGTGAAGGACCAATTGCTTTCTTCTCATGCATGTAAAGAACTAGGCAATTTAAGCATTACAGATAATTCACAGGTGGTGTCTGGACACCCCAAGTGGATAGCCAACATCTGCCCCATGGCCTACAGTTGCAGAAGAAGGAGCAATGGCAGCATCTGGTCCTCAAATGAAACCCCCACTCCTGTTGTAATATCCCTGGTTGTTGGAAGCTGCCTGGCTTCATTCCAGCCCTCAAAACTGTCTCTCCTGAAAATTTTCCTATACCCCAGGCTACAGATAAACTACAAAAGAATGTTTGCCTTAGGGTCACTATCCTTCCAGACCTGCAACTGTAACTGGCATAAGGTGTATTTACCCAAGCTGTGCCATGCACCCATCCAGGGATCCTACAGCCACGGAAATGACTGGGACCACTCTGTAAGACAGCCTGAAAGCTAGTGGTTGGGTTTTGCTTTTGTTTCTGTTTTTGCATAGAGTGTAATTAACAAACAATAAAAATGCACAAATCTTTAGGTGTTCTGTTGAGTTCTGACAGATACATCTGTGGAACCACCACCTAAAACAAAATAAGAGAACAGTTCCTTCATGTTCCATCCCATCAATTTCCTTCCCCCGGTCAAGCAGCATTTTCTGATTTCTATCACCATGGATTTGTTTTGTCTGTTCTTGGATTCCATGTAAGTGAAATCATACGATACGTATTCTAGTGGAATTGCTTGGTCATGGGGTATAAGAAACCACCAAACAGTTCTTCAAAGTGGTTATATCATTTTACACTCCCACGAGTGTGTACGAATGTTCTAGTTGCTTCATATCTTTACCAGATGTTAGTCTTTTCTGTTTTAGTAATTTTCCTGTGTCTGAAATGGTGGTATCTCATTGTGATTTTAACTTGCATTTCTTTAATAACTACAGATTTGAGCACTTTTTTATGTTATTGGCCATTCTTGCATCTTCTTTTGTGAGAGATCTGTTCAAATGAGCAGTCAAATGATTTGCTCATTTAAAAAAAATTGTATTTATTTTACTCATTTTTAATGGGCTATTTGTTGATTTGTAGAAGTTTCTTATATATTTTCAATACAAATCCGGTGTCAGATATATATAGTGTGAATATATTTTTCCCAGTCTGAGGCTTAGCTAATCTTTTTCTTAATGGTGTCTTTTGGTGAGCAGAATTAATTTTGATGAAGTCCAATTTATCATTTTTGTTCTTTTATTGGTAGTGCATTTTTTATCCTAAGAAATCTTTACCCTAAGGTTACAAAAATATTCACTTTTCTTCCAGAAGCTTTATGATTCTGAATTGTGTATTTCAAGGTGTAAAGACTTTCAACTTTGTTCTTTTTTCAAGGTCGTTTTGTTTATCATAGGTCCTTTCATTTTCATGTAAATTTTAAAATGAGATTATGTAATATCTTCAAAAGAGCCTGCTGGAATTTTGATTGTGATGGTATGGAATTTATAAATGAATTTATGAAGAATGAGAGCTACTAATTTTGACAGACTCTTTCATTGAACACGATAAAGTAGCTGTAGTGAATCTCAACATTGCTTTCAGCATAGCATAAGAACAATTGTTAAAATGTGTTAATATCATGTATTTTAAGGGAAATGAAAAATTAAAACTACAAAGAGCTACACCAGATCAGCAAAAATTTAAAAGTTTGATACCACTATGTTGACTCTACAGAAGGGAAAGATGCGGTCTCAATGCTGCTGATGGTCACGTGGATGGGCACGGCCCTAGAAGGGAAGCTTGGCGCTACTTATCACAATTACGAATGCACTCTAGGATTTGCCTAGCAGACTGACTCACACACGTGCAAAATCACATGACCACAAGGTTACGTGCTGTTTGAAACAGCTCAAGTCTTTAATTATGGTGTTCATACAGTGAAATATCATATAGTTGCTCTCTATATAATGAAACAGAAATATTTTTTAGATGTATAATTAAGTTAAAAAAAACACAAAGTGAAGAACAGTATTGTTCACTACCATAAGAAAAAAAGGAAGGGGGGAAGATGACTATTTGTATTTGTTTGTATATGCTTCACGAATTCCTGGAAGATTATGCAAGAAACTAGTAACAATGGATTATCTCTGCGGGCGGCAAGAACTCGGTAGCTGGAGGCAGCGGTAGGAGGAAGACTTTTCACTGCATACCTGTATATACTTTTTGATTTCTGAACTATGTGAATATATTACATATTCAAAATATTAAATAAAGTAAATTTTGCAAATGAACTTTTCCTAACTATCTGATGATGATCATAGGAGGGGCTACCATTAATGAATATATACCTGGGCTTTATATTAAGTACTTTATATGCATTATCTCATTCAATCCTTTTATCAATCTTATGGTGTGGATGCAACAATCACTCCTATTTTACAGAGGAGGAGAAACAGACTCAGAGGGTTGTGTGGCTAATGCTATAAAGCTGGGATTCAATCCAAAGTTTGTGTGCTTACCACCACATCACATTGCATATCTACGTAACAGTTATGATATTGGTATGTGTGCTGATTCATATAAAAAGAAAATAGCAATTACCTGCTGTCCTTCTGTGCCCTCAGCCGTAACCATAGCGACAGAGTGTGTTCCTCCTGAGGAGATGACTGCATCGTGAGCCGGGACTGTGATGGGTGTGCCATCCTGTGTTACCATTGTGATGGTATTGCCAATGGCTTGCATGTCAGCTTGAGATATGTTGACCTGCAATACAATGCATTTTACAAATCAGTCTGTTTCTTGTATTTGGCAATCTTCTTTTTTTAATTTTTTAAGTAATCTCTACACTCAACGTGGGGCTTGAACGCACAACCCCAAGATCAAGAGTCACATGTTCCACTGACTGAGCCCAACAGGCACCCCAAAACTGACAATTTCTTAAACGCATTTCCTCCTCTCCATCTCTGCTGCCAATTTAGACCCTTATTTTCCTCTCGTCTGACTTCCTGCAATAGAACTTCTTTCTAGGTGTCCAATCCAACCCTTACGTAAACCATCCTCTACCTTGACACTTTTTTTTAAAGATTTTATTTATTTATTTGAGAGAGAGAGAGAATGAGAGATAGAGAGCACGAGAGGGAAGAGGGTCAGAGGGAGAAGCAGACTCCCTGCCGAGCAGGGAGCCTGATGCAGGACTCGATCCCGGGACTCCAGGATCATCACCTGAGCCGAAGGCAGTCGCTCAACCAACTGAGCCACCCAGGCGCCCGACCTTGACACTTTTTTTAAGATTTTATTTATTAAGAGAGAGTGAGCAAGAGAGAGCACAAGCAGCGTGAAGGGCAGAGGGAGAAGCAGATTCCCCGCAGAGCAGGGAGACTGATGTGGGACTTAACCCCAGGACTCTGTGACCACGACCTGAGCCGAAGGTAGATGCCTAACCAACTGAGCCACCCAGGCGCCCTACCTTGACACCTTTTTAAGAAAACAAATTTCATTATGCTCCCTGCTTACATCCCCAGTGACCCCCATCACTAGAGTTCAGACTTCTTACATGGCATTTGTGACCTTTTGCAATCTGGCTTTAACAGCTTCTCCAGACTCACCTTCTACTACTTCTAAACCAGCATCTGGCACTCCCAGCCACAACTAATCGTTCGCAGTTCCAGAATGTCATATTCTGTTACATCTTCGTGACTTTTCCCTTCCTTTCACTCTGCCTACCAAATTCATGAAAATTCTTCAAGATCCAACTAAATGGCCACTCGGGGCGCCTGGGTGGCTCAGTCGGTTAAGTGTCTGACTTCAGCTCAGGTTGTGATCTCTGGGTCCTGGGATCAGTCCCACATTGGGCTCCCTGTTCGGCAGGGAGTCTGCTTCTCCCTCTCCTTCTGCCCCTCCCCCACTCATGCTCTCTCTCAAATGAATAAATGGCCACTCTCTATAAGGGTTTCCAAGATTCCTTCAGGAAGAATCATTTACTCCTTCCTCCAGGCTGACACTGCACTTTACACATTCCTCAATTATATACCCATCATTATAAGAAGTTATTGTTCATTTAGGAATATCTCCCTCCTACTAGACTATGATACCCACCCCCACTTTCTGTATTCCCCACACTAAGCCTACCAGAATATCTGGCATTGGGTAGAATTCAATAACTCTTTACTATTTAATTGACTAAAGGAATGGAAGAGAAATCTAATCCCTGAAGGAAAAAGGAAGGTTACATCTGGAGAAACTACATCAGGATAAGGGAAATAGCTGTTCTGGAACACATGAAGGGGGATGAGGCTCATTTTATCTGGTCAGAGAGGAGCCAGGAGTGGTTGACATAGCAGTAGGTTCCAGTCTGATAAACAACAGAATTATCCAACAAAGGAACAGGCTGCCTCTTACGAAAGAAACTGCCTTATCTGTTTGGGGGCTGCTGTGGCGGGAAATTCTCCTGTATCAGGAGGGAGGGAGGTTACATCGCATGACTTCAAGAGGGTCTCTGTTTTTTGTTTTTTTTTAATATTTTATTTATTTATTCATGAGAGTCAGAGAGAGAGGCAGAGGCAGAGGCAGAGGGAGAAGCAGGCTCCCCGCCTAGCAGGGAGCCCGATGCGGGACTCGATCCCAGGACCCTGGGATCATGACCTGAGCCGAAGGCAGACGCCCAACCATCTGAGCCACCCAGGCGCCCCAAGAGGGTCTCTGTTGATCTAATTCAAGAAAACGTCTTAGGCTTGATGCTAAATTAAAACTGCATTAGTAAATATGTTTAATCTTGCATGGCAATCAGTGGACAAAGAATACCGTGAGGAAGTAGTGCTGTGAGGGGGAAGGGAATGAACGGGATGGTACAAGCACCTCGAAATTGCCCATCCCAATCCCAATCCCGAATGTGTTCTGTCTCCTAATTAACATCAGCATAGTAACAGTTATCAACACAAAGGGAGGATTCATCATGGGAGGGAAGCTCTGAGAGAAACAGGGAAGGAGAGGGTTCTCCGTGGAAGAGACAGTTAGAGGAGGATAAAGAGCCCCATATGCCTATTTCTACCAGGTAGAGACAACCTTACTTGGAGCTTAAAAATGAAATCAAGTCTGGATTATTTTAGGCTAGTGGCATCTACAAAGCAATGGTTTGGAGAATAACCATTACTTGCTTTTCCTGGGGAAATCAAGAGACTTGGTCTATTAATTCTGGGAGGTAAGTTAAGTGAACTCCCATTAACTCCAGGTAGGGAGAGAGCTGCACTCTGGAAATTTTACAGTTTTGCCCATTGCTGACTTCCCAGGATCTTTTTTTTTTTTTTTTTAAGTCATCTCTACACTCAATGTGGGGCTTGAAGACCAAGATCAAGAGCCGTACGCTCCACTGACTGAGCCAGCCAGGCGCCCCTCCCACGGTTTTTTAATGATGTCATCATACCCTCGTCCCCTTAGCCAAGGCTCTGCCGGTTTCTCACTCTCACCTCCTGGATCTAATCAGCTACTAAATCCTAGCTTCTCTGATTTATGTTTTCTCATGGATCCTTTACTTTTCAAGCCCTCAATTTCACGGTGGTACTGACCTTTATCACCTCGCCTTTGAACTACACCAATAACACCACGCGAGTGCTGGAGTCACAAGCATCCTCTCTCCCCTAATGTCCCTGGCACGCGGTCTCTTTCAGCAGCCTACTGGAAAACCTTCAGCTCTAGCACTGCCTGTGAGCTGATATTCGAGGCTTTCCGCAGTTGGGGCCCAACCTGCCTTCCATGTCCATAGTCAGAGAAATATTATTTAACTTGTTTGGCTTTTGGTGGATACTCACATGCTGAGTCCCATCCTGGGATATGAGTGTAACTTGCTGACTCAGCCCAGACTGGGTTACCGTGGCTACTTGTGTAGACACAACATCGTCCCCTTCCACACCTGTAACATACGTGATCTGGGACCCTTTAAGAACATCTTCACTTTGACCTATTTAAAACAAATGAATCATTTATTTGACCAACCAATCACGCTGTTTAGAAAACAGAGGATATATATATTTTTAATCACTTTGAATATTTCTTATTTTTTTCCCAAATTTTTATTTTAATTCCAGTAGAGTTAACATACAGTGTAATATTAGTTTCAGGTGTACAATATAGAGATTCATCGCTTCCCTACATCACCTGGTGCTCATCACAATACTCTTTAATCCCCATCACCTATTTCACCCATCCCCTCCCGCCCATCTCCCTTCTGGTAACCATCAGTTTGCTAGGCATATTTAAGAGTCTGTTTCTTGGTTTGTCTCTCTTTTTATCCCCTTGCTCCTTTGTTTTGTTTCTTAAATTCCACATGAGTGACATCGTATGGTATTTGTCTTTTTCTGACTTATTTCACTTAGCATAATACTTTCTGCCTCCATCCATGTCGTTGCAAATGGCAAGATTTCATTCCTTTTTATAGCTGAATAACATTCCATCGTGTGTGTGTGTACATTTTCTTTATGAACACTTGGGCTGCTTCCACACCTTGGCTAGTGTAAATAATGCTGCTATAAACATAGGGGTGAATGTATCCTTTCGAATTAGTGTTTTTGTATTCTTTTTTTTAAAGATTTTATTTATTTATTTGAGAGAGAGAGAGAGCATGAGTGGGAGGGGCAGAGGGAGGGAGAGATAAAGAATCTCAAGCAGACTCTGACTGAGCATGGAGCCCGATGTGGGGCTCAATCTTACAACCCTGAGATCATGACCTGAGCTGAAACCAAGGGTCAGACACTCAACCAACAGAGCTGCCCAGGTGCCCCTTGTGTTTTTGTATTCTTTAGGTAAATACCCAGTAGTTCGATTACTGGATCATAGGGTAGTTCTATTTTTAACTTTTCTGAGGAACCTCCATACTGTTTTCCACAGTATCTACACCAGTTTGCATTCCCACCAACAGTGAACAAGGGTTCTTTTCTCTCCATGTCCTCACCAACACCTGTATGATTTTAGCCATTCCGACAGGTGTGAGGTGATGTCGCAGTGTAGTTCTGATTTGCATTTCAAAAATATTTTAAGTATGACAGAAATACTTGTATAGATTAAAGTGTATATGTATTATATTCCAAATCATAAAAATGGCTTCCAGCACCTCCTTCCAATTCTTCCACCTCCACTTTTATAAAGCCAAACCAAATCAAAGCAGACCAAACCAAACCTTTCCACATCAAATTCAAATGTTCTGATTTTGAGGGCTCCTGGGTGGCTCAGTGGGTAAAGCGTCAGACTTCCGCTCGAGTCATGATTGGTCCTGGGATCAGCCCCGCGGTGTGCTCCCTGCTCAGCAGGGAGTCTGCTTCTCCCTCTCCCTCTGTCCCTCCCCCTGCTCATGCTCTCTCTTTCTCCCTCTCTCAAATAAATAAATAAAATCTTAAAAAAAAAAGTTCTAATTTTAGGAGACCCCTTTTATTCTTAATTGGAGTCATTATGTGATACTGTGCATGTGTGCTGGGGCATGGCGTGGAGGTACTGGACAGGAAGACTGCCTGGCAAATAACCCTTCCAACATGGCAAGTATGCATGAAGTTCTTGCAGTCACTTAAGAAGCTGTTAAAAATGATAAGACAATCTTCATAAACATTAACCACAAAACCAGAATGGTGGGTAAACAGAACCTACTACTAATACTAAATTACTTACTCTTTAACACAAGTGATTGATTGTAAGTCATCAGTACACAATGACCACATTGTGTAAAGACAATGTAATGGCATATTATCTGGGGTAAGGTTAATCATTTAATAAGGGACAGAACAGGAACCACCATTCACTTCTTTATTTCATAAAGAACCAGCAAGTAAACAGCAGTTTCAACAGTCCATTACTGCTATACTTGGCAACCAGGAAGCCTGCTGTTCCCTCTCTATTGCTTTCCACCTCCCACAAAGCCAGAAAGAGGGTAAATATGGGTTTTTTTTTCCCCTCAAGGAAGGACTTATGCTAATTTAGGAGTACTTCTCAAAGTTAGTGGCTGACGCATGCACGCATATGGCTCTGGTCATGGTGGTGTAATCTCCACGGCGGCCATTACTTCACGTCTGTCTGTCCTGTGTCACAGCCATTTAGATACTATTATCCCAATGGGCTACAGAACCTCGAGAATCACAGGAGAGGAAAGGAACGCAAACCCATCCCTATTCTTAGAAAAACAATCATAGCTTATTATATTTTTTAACAAAATGTGCATTATCATATTACGGACTATTTTCTAGAATACAAGAAATTCAGACAATCTGAAAGATCAACTTTGTAGGAAGAGACTGAAGCAGCTTAAAAAAAGAATTTTAAAACCTGAGCTTGTCATCATTAAAGCCTGTTTAGAAAAACAAAACAAAACAAAAACAAAACAAAGCCTGCTTTCTAACTTCAAGGACCCAGCAGTTGTGGGAATATCTGACTGTGCGCACTCAGGATGCTTCGCCAAAAAACACAGCAGCCAGGTGGGAAGGAGCTGTTACTTCTATCACATGACAGATGTCTGAAAAGACAAATTAGAACTGCAGCAGGCAGTGAATGATGTACTCTCTCCCTTATTTTCCAACCAACTTTTCTCACGTAAAAGATTTTTCAACATTTCAATATAAGAACGGGAAAACAGGATTTCTTTTCATTTTCAAATCTACTTCCATTTAGGAGGTCCTCAGTGCAACAGTAGGACAACCTAGGTTTTGTTTTGTTTTTTTAGAAAATCTTCACCTACTTTACTGACTTACCTATGTTATTTAACTGAAATCACAGAATGTAATCCTCTAACATTTTTTCCCAAGAGTTTATTCTTATCAAAATGAATGTTTTTGTCTCCTACAGCACTACTGAATAGCACATGAATCAGCGAAGAGTTATTTGGGAGTGCCAAACCGCTCTAATGCTTAACGATCAACATCCTTAGTGCACCCAAATAGCCCAGCAGCTCCTCCCTTGCTCTCTGGCCCCATTTCACACCGTCCTCCCGGGCAGAAGTACCCCACTGGCCAGACTTCTTTTGGCCTCTCCAATTTACTTTGCTCTCTCCAACCTCAGGGCTTTCTGTATGTGCCCTTCCCTCTACTTGAATGTCCTCTTGACTTTGCTCCTTATTTCCCCTTCCTGCCTAATCCCTGCCTCTCCACCGAATTAACCCCTATCCACCCTCTACCATCTCTCGTAGTAGCTGTTACTTTAACTTATTTAAGAACTGTGTCTCGCTAACCTGTAATGAACTTTACAAAACCAGAAAGCTCACACGACTTGTGCAAGAGATTGACTGCAATTCTTTGCCTTTGCATTCTATTAGACCGAGAGATCACTTTATTAAGCAGCACAAGAATTCACGTCACTCAAACTCAGCTCAAAGCAAGGCAGAGACTGCGGGTCCCTCCTCTGCTTCCCAGCGTGTCAGATCCCTCTGCTCCTACCACTCGGACCACTGGCACTTGAAATAAGCTTGATCTCAAAGTTGGCAGGTTCCAGGGCTTCTTTAGTGACATTTACAGCTTTCCTTGCCGAACAGAAGCCACAATGAAGAGGGAAAACCCTCCAGCATATAGGTAAGTGCAACCAGGTCTGACAGAAGAAAAACTGCAATTCGAGCTGCGTGTCCTAAATCCACTTTACTGCCATCCTTCTGTTTAACAAGTGGAGAACTAAACAGGGAAAAAAAAAAACAAAACAAAAACAACAAAAACACCTCCCAGACTAGACTAACTTCCCTTCTTAGACATCCCAGAACACCAAGTCCCTTTCTTTGATAGCACTTATTACAGTTGTAAATTCTCTATCTGTGTGATTATGTGAATGAAACTTTGTTATCTGAGAAAATGCTATGAATCACAAATTATGACAGCTGTTGATTCCCCAGCACGGAGAGAGGTTTACTGGAAAGAACACTCACCCGGGGGAGGCTCAAAGAAGGCTTCCTGCTCCTCCTCGATGGGCTCAGTGTCATTGTGGGCCGTCCGTTTGTGCATGGCCAGTGTGGAGATCTGCTTGTAGGTCTTCCCACAGTGGTTACAGTTATATGGTTTGGAATGAGTGTGAACAACATGATGTTTGTACAAACTGGAATATTCTGTAAACCTTTTGTCACACCCGGGGACTGTACAAACATATGGCTTTTCACCTAAGTAAAGAACACACACACACACACAAATCAGTTTTTACATATGAAGGCATCATCATTCCATTCCTCTCATGGGGGAAAAAAGCCTCTAGTAGCAAAAATAGATAGTTGTCAGATCTCTTTCTATACCGCCATGAGGCAGAACACAAGAAAAGATTCCCCTAACTATGGTTTTGTCTTGGCTCAAAAGGTAGTCTGCATTCTGAGTCTTACCTTGTACCTGAATACCACTTTTCCCGTAATTTCAAGGGATGAGAAAAGGATGGAGATGTTGCCCAGTTTAACTCTAAGCTTTGATAAAACTCATTTATTGTTAACTACAACTAGATAAGCTAGATATTAATAACAGTATACTAAAAATAATAAATGCAATTATTACTATAACAAATACAGCTTTCCCTAAGGGTTTTATAAGGACAATAAAAAAGGATTGTCTAAAAAGTCTACTAGACATGGTCTGGACAGTTACAAATCTAAAAGGACATACCCATATAATTTCTAAAAGTGCATATGCATGTGTGCATACACGTGCATGTCTTACTTTATTCTCATTTTGCACCCTTCCTTGAGTAATCACATTTTCTTGCATGGTTCTAAACACTGTAAAACCACCCATAAATAGTAAAATCTCACCCTAATGTAATCTATAACGTAAGTCTTGAGCATACAGTAATTGGAAATTGCTTCCTTCCTCTGCCCAGTCTACGTTCTGAAAGCAGGACAGGTTAATGTTCTTATTTTGGTAAATGATTGTGGGACAGACCTGGTGAGGGCAAGACCAGGCAGGGAAATGGCAGGCAATTCCAACAGAAAACCTGCCCCATTGATATTTAGGCTGAAGCAGAAACAGCCACTAGGTGGCACCAAACCACAGTCAAGACGGAAGTGGATTTGAATTGCGCTTTGGAGCTCCCTACTGGCTATCTGCACAGCCTCAACTGGGTCCTTTAATCAAACTTGCAAGAATGGATTGCATTTTACATGGCTGAATATTTGCACTCCACTTATAGCATAATGTCGGCATTTACTATATCATCTACTTGATGATTATTAGCCAATCTTTTCTTCCAGTCCAGACTTACCTCTTGGGTCAGACCAAAAATTATAACTATGTACTACATCTCTCTACTTCAATGATTCTCAATCATGTAAAAGACTGGGGTGGGTGGGTTATTTCTTTATATATATTCACACACACACACACACACACACACAGAGCTTTTTAAAAATAACCAATGCCTGGGCCTCATTCCATAAAATTATGTCAGAATTGTGCAGACAGAATATGGGGAATAAGCCTTTTTTTTTAAAGATTTTATTTATTTATTCATGAGAGAGAGAGAGAGAGAGAGAAAGAGGCAGAGGGAGAAGCAGGCTCCCCACTGAGCAGGGAGCCCGATGCGGGACTCGATCCCAGGACCCTGGGATCATGACCTGAGCCGAAGGCAGACGCTTAACCATCTGAGTCTGAGCCACCCAGGCGCCCCTGGAATAAGCCTATTTTTAAAAAGTGAGTCCAATGTGCAGTCACATTTAAGAGAACTGCTTTATTTAAATGTTCCAAAGATCAGTATGGCTAAATTTAATGTAGGCATCCCTCTTACTGGAATCTAATTTGCCCATTAAAAATGTGGAACAGTAAACTTTCAGGTAAGGAATCTATATTTCCACTTGCTTTAAATGGGAAAAATAATGTTTTCCCAGCCCATCTAAAAATCCCAGCCAATGGGTGCCTGGGTGGCTCAGTTGGTTAAGCATCTGCCTTCGGCTCAGGTCATGATCCCAGGGTCCCTGCTCAGTGGGCAGGGAGTCTGCTTCTCCCTCTCCCTAGGCCTGTCTCCCCCCGCTTGTGCACTCTCTCTCTCTCTGAAATAAATAAATAAATCTTTTAAAAATAAAAAAATTAAAAACCCAGCCAATTTCCCCAAATATCACACAAAGGCTCTTAAGCACCTGTGTTATAATCCACCAAGAATGTCTACATAATATGAAGCACTTCAAACACCAATTATCTAATTATTTAACATTCAGTAGTGGGTATAGTGGGTATACAGTGGCGTGTAATACACAATGATACAGTATAATATCAGACGGGAATTCTGTTTTCCTTCTACACCACAAACATACTACAATCTAAAAAGCAAATATCTTAAAGATATAAAAGAAGTACAAATTATAGTAGGAAAATATAATTTTTCTTCTAATCTATGGTTTTCTTTTCCAGGCCTCTTAGGTTTTCACAGGCATTTCCATTTTCTTAGAGAACACTTTAATAGTAAGGAACATGATGGCAATAATGCATATTACACAATGTAAGCATAAGATACGACTGTATCAGAAATGACTTTAGTGTGTCCTATGTTCTCTCACTTAGACTAACATGCAACTTAAAATTTTTTTCTTTTATAGAAAAATGCATCACATGGGGCGCCTGGGTGGCTCAGTCAGTTAAGCATCTGCCTTTGGCCCAAGTCATGATCCTGGGGTCCTGGGATCGAGCCCTGCATCCAGCTCCCTGCTCGGCGGGAGGCCTGCTTCTCCCTTTCCCACTCCCCCTGCTTGTGTTCCCTCTCTCACTGTGTCTCTGTCAAATAAATAAATAACATCTTTAAAAAAGAAAAGAAAAGAAAAATGCATCACAAGTAGATTCATTATAGTGGGTTTTCAGTTTGGATCATAAATTTTGAGTAAAAATTTTGCAAATCATTACAGCAAATATACAGATGGTAAGAGTTCAAGTGGGGAAGGACACCCAGAGACCTAAAGATTCCAAACTGACGGCGTTATCTTCCCTTTCCAACCTGCTCTCCTCCATTTAACGATTATCATCTAACGCATCACACAAACTAGACTGATAGGTTTTTCTTTACACCTCGTGACTTAGTCACAGTCACCAAGTCCTGTGCCAATACCTCTTCAATGTCTTTTCATTTGTATCCTTCTCTATCTCACTCACTTTGAATTTTCTAACAGCCCTCAGTTTCCTCACCATTAGTCTCATTTCCCTTTAACATCTTTCTATAATATGGACTGATTTTTTTCTTAAAAAAAAAAAAAGCAGGGCGCCTGCGTGGCTCAGTTGGTTAAGCGACTGCCTTCAGCTCAGGTCATGATCCTGGAGTCCGGGGATCGAGTCCCACGTCGGGCTCCCTGCTCGGCAGGGAGTCTGCTTCTCCCTCTGACCCTCTTTCCTCTCGTGCTCTCTATCTCTCATTCTCTCTCTCTCAAATAAATAAAATCTTTAAAAAAAAAAAAGCAAACGTTTGGGTGTCTGGGTGGCTCAGTCGGTTAAGTGTCTGCCTTCGGCTCAGGTCATAATCCCGAGGTCCTGGGATTGAAACCTGCAGGGAGCCTGCTTTTCCCTCCTACTCCCCACCCCAGCTTGTGCTCTCCCTCTTACTCTCTCAAATAAATAAAATCTTAAAAAAAAAAAAAAAAGCAAACGTTCTTTAAATCCTCTTAAGGTTTCCTCTCTGCCCATAGTGATATTCAGATTCGTTAATGTACTCTCCTCAAAGGGAAGGGATTGTTGTGGATCCCTGAAAAGATTTCCAGAGATACTCAGGGATCCGAGGAATGTAGCCAGAGAAACACTGCAGCTAAAGTTCCATTCTGTAAAAATGTCTTTTAATTTTAAATTATTGCAAAGTTACTCTTAATACCAGTAATCAAGACAATGTATTAAACAGCTTCTTAAAAAACGAATGCACATTCTACCTTTGCCTCCCATTTGTCTTTCCCCTCCCAACCACTAAAAATACATTCACAAAGTGCAGCATCAAAATTAAAAACCTTTGTACTGCAAATGGTACCATCAAGAAAGTGAAAAGACAACCCACAAAGTGGGAGAAAATATCTGTAAATCATATATCTGATAAGGGACTTGTACCCAGAATATAATAAAGTATTTTTACAACTCAACAATAAAAAGAACTAAATCTGAAAAATGGGCAAAGGATCTGAGTAGACATTTCCCCAAGGAAGACCTACATATGGTCAATAAGCACAGAAAAAGATGCTCAACATCTTTAGGATGCAGGAAAATGCAAATCAAAAGCACAATGAGATAGATACCATTTCACACCTGCTAGGATGGCTATCATCAAAAAGATAATAATTGTTAGCTGCGTTGTGGAGAACTGGAACCCTCATACATTTGCTGGAGAGACTGTAAAATGGTGCGGCCACTGTGAAAAAAACAGTTTGGCAGTTCCTCAGATTGTTAAACACAGAGTTACCATATGAACCAGCAATTCCACTCCTAAGTATACACCCAAGAGAAATGAAAACATAATTCCACACAAAAACTTCTACATGAATGCTCAGAGCAGCATGATTCATAACAGCCAAAGTGAAAGCCACTGGTGAATGGATAAATAAGATGTGGTACATGCATATAATGGAATACTATTCAGTAATTAAAAGGAAAGAACTCGAGCCTCAAAACACTACGCGAAGTGAAAGAAGCCAGATGAAAAACACCCTGTGTTACATGATTCCATGTGTATGAAATGTACAGAATGGGCAAATCCATAAGGACAGAATGATGATTGCGTAGGGGTGGGGGTGGGAGGAGACTGCTAATAAGTATGGAGTTTCTTTTAGGTGGAATGAAAATGCTTTAAAACTGGATCATGCTCATGGTTGCACAACTGTGTGAATATATTAAATAACAGTGAATCATATACTTTAATGAATTTATTCATTTTTACTGAAGTATAGTTGGCACACAATGAATCATATATTTTAAATGGATGAATTATACAGTATGTGAATTATATCTCAGTAAAGCTGTTTTTTTAAAAAAAGAATATAGCCACAGACCGCCCCTCCCCATCTGCCCCACAAACAGCACAAAGCCCAGTTTAAGAAACACCCTTACCATGATAGCGCAGACACAAGGCCCTGCCTACCCCTCCAACCTCACTTCATACTAGTCTTCCACATGTGCCCTATGCCTGCTATATTCTCCAAATAAATCGTGCTTTTCACACCTTTGTGCCTTTAACCGTGACATTTCCCCAGTCAGGAATAACCTGCCCCCTGCCTTCTAGCTAGCAAACTTTAGGACTCAGTCTAAAAGTCAACTTCCTCTAGAAAGCCTTCCCTGAATGCTTCTCCCTTTCCACAGAGATGGTTGCTCCCCTCTCTATTCCCCCAGCATCTCGTTCAAGGAATGGGAGACACTCTGCACTCTGTAGCAATTAGAGGTCTGTCAACTCTCCCAGTTCAACTGCCCTTGACCATGTCTTTTATCTGTCTCTGTATGTCTGATGCCTGGCAGGGGAACACACAACAGACGTTCAGTAACTGCTGAATAAATGAATGTATAAATGCTAATGTGAAGGTTTTTTTAAGTTGCTTAATCCCCCTCCACCATGCCAAGTGGTAGAAGGCGGGAGGGAATGACTGGAAAAAGGTTTATGGAAGAAAAACAGAAGACAAAGAAATCAGAGACTGTTACCTGTGTGTATCCTCACGTGATTTTTATAATTGGTTGCACTGGCAAATGCCCTCCCACATCCTGGTTCTGTGCAGTAATACGGTCTTTCTCCTGTATGTGTCCTAATATGCACTTTTCTGATATTTGATGTTGTAAAAGACCGACCGCAGCCTTCAAAGGGACATTTAAAAGGCCTTTCTCCTGAAAATACAAAAAGGAATAAAT
Organism: Zalophus californianus; assembly: GCF_009762305.2. Lineage (NCBI taxonomy): Eukaryota > Metazoa > Chordata > Mammalia > Carnivora > Otariidae > Zalophus > Zalophus californianus. Next base: position 64,967,494 of record NC_045605.1, on the reverse strand, counting down.
TAAATGGTGCAAAAATACATAGAAAATGGAAAATAATTTTTTTAAAGATTTTATTTATTTGAGAGAGAGAGAGCATGAGCAGGGGGAGGGGTAGAGGGAGAGGGAGAAGAAGGCTCTCCACTGAGCAGGGAGCCCAATGTGAGACTAGATCCCAGGACGCTGGGATCATGACCTGAGCCGAAAGTAGACGCTTAACCGACTGAGCCACCCAGGCACCCCGAAAACTGAAATGTCTTATCCTTCAATTCTGTCTAGGATCATGCTCAAGACTCTAGCCTTCCCGTATGGAGCTTCCCTTTCAGGGTTTTGGCTTTCTGTGGTTTTTTGCCCTGTAAATAGCATCTTCTACTCCAAATTTAAATTTCTATAGGAAATCTGAATATTGTTCAAAACTTATCACTGATTGCATGACTTTCCAAGATGGAGTTATCCAGATGGGCATATTAAAAAATGAGCTAAGAGGGATGCCTGGGTGGCTCAGTTGTTAAGCCTCTGCCTTCTGCTCAGGTCGTGATCCCAGGATCCTGGGATTGAGCCCTGTTTTGGGCTCCCTGCTCAGCCGGGAAGCCTGCTTCTCCCCTTCCCACTCCCCTTGCTTATGTTCCCTCTCTCGCTGTGTCTCTCTCTGTCAAATAAATAAATAAAATCTTAAAAAAAAAAAATGAACTAAGAAAAGCAGAGAAAAAATATCATAAAGAAATACAAAAGAAAAATGAGTCAAGAATAAGAATTATAGGGATGCCTGGGTGGCTCAGTTGGTTAAGTATATGCCTTCAGCTCGGGTCATGATCCCAGCGTCCTGGGATGGAGTCCCACATGGGCTCCTTGCTCAGTGGGGAGCCTGCCTCTCCCTCTGCCTGCCACTCCCCCTGCTTGTGCATGAGCACTCGCTCTCTCTCTCGTTCTCTCTTTCTCTGACAAATAAATAAAATCTTTAAAAAATTTTTTAAAAAGAGTAAGAATTATATTTGAATAAAAAATAAAAATAAAATTAAAAATTGATAAATGGCTGGGGCGCCTGGGTAGCTCAGTTGGTTAAGTGTCTGTCTTCAGCTCAGGTCATGATCCCAGGGCCCTGGGATCGAGCCCCACGTCAGGCTCCCTGCTCGGTGGGGAGTCTGCTTCTTTCTTTCTCCCTCTGCCCCTCCCCCTCTCTTGTGTGCTCTCTCTCTCAAATAAATAAATAAAATCTTTAAAACAAAACAAAAATTGATAAGTGGGAAAAAATTAATTATATCTGAACAACCCTAGAATCCCCCAAAAGCTTATCTCCTAACTTTATTTATTCTATACCTTGAAAAAATTTTTTTAAAATCTGGTGTCTAGCATGTAATACACATCACATATACTTGCTGAATATATTACTATGCTCATAGTCTAAACTTGTGAAAAAGTCTATTCTGCCAATTATATTCCTTTTCTTCATACTTGCTTTATACAACCTCAGAACCCAAAGGGCCTTTAAACTGTAAGGCAGGAAGTAGTCTTCGGTTTTGATTCCCGTGTGTCCTTCTTTAGAGTGAGCTCAAATTAGGCAAACAACTTCTGTGGTTAAAAAAACAAAAATCTCGGGGCGCCTGGGTGGCTCAGTCGTTAGGTGTCTGCCTTCGGTTCAGGTCATGATCCCAGGGTCCTGGGATCGAGTCCCACATTGGGCTCCCTGCTCAGCGGGAAGCCTGCTTCTCCCTCTGCCACTCCCCCTACTTGTGTTCCCTCTCTCGCTGTGTCTCTCTCTGTCAAATAAATAAAATCTTAAAAAAAAATAATAAAATAAAATAAAAATAAATAAATAAAAAATCTCTATATGTGTAGATAAATAAATAGATATTTACATACATATATATATATAAAAGTTTGTGATTTTTCTTTTGGCCAAGTGAAATTATGATTTACCTGCTGGTAAAAACCATTCCAAAAGATTTCTGCCCTCACGTATGAAATCATTTAAAAAGGAGCAGGAACCTCTGATCCTTTCTTTAGAGAAAGGTGTTTTTTGTTTTGTTTTTTTTCCAATATGTTAACCTAAGGAAAATAGTTTGTCTCGGGTAAGTCCCTTCTCTCTGGATCTAGATGACCTTCACATTTTCCCAGCTCTGACATGCTGTGATAAGGAATCCAGAGTTCCAACCATTCCCATGGTGTTACATATACTATGCCTTTGACTCTGTAGCACCTTACTTTATTTTTCACTAAAACAACCTGTGTTTGTAATAGACATCCCTGAAGCCCCCTTACACAATCCAACATTTTACCTATGAAAATACTCACCATTTAAAAATTGATGCATGAATATGTGGTTTGCTAAATGAGTACTAACAAAGGAATCACAATTCTAATGTTTTGCCCAAACATTAATGGAACTAGATTATGTTTTTATGTAACTTTTATATAACAGGTTGGCAGTATATCGCAAATACAAATAGAATTTGCAGGAATTTGGAAACACTTTCGTCTGATAACAATGGATAAAAATAAGTACATGAATAAAATAGAAGCAGAGATCTACAGCTTTGTTCCTGAACACTGTAAAGCAAAACCTATCTGGGATCATATTTGAATTAAAAGCTAAACTTTAATGACTAGACAAGTCCTCGATGGAAATTTGCTAAACTATTTTAGAATACTTAGAAGTATCTGGGGACAAAGTTACCACACTACGTTTAAAACATCTGCGGTAAAATTTCACACTAAATTATTAAACTATAAATAAGCTTAGTCAATAGCTATAACAGCATCTCTTATCAACAGTTTCTGAAATTCCTCCAGCTCTCATCCAAAGCAAATAATTACTTTTATAATTGGTATTCCAATTCTACAAATAATTGAGTACAAGAAAGGGAGGGGAGGGGATATAAAAACAAAGTACCCTTTAGGAAAAGGAGAGGAGGAAATTTAAAGGGGGCGAGAGATGATCACAAGGAAGTAACAAGCCTCCCTTTCTGTGGGGCTGTTAGGGTTCATTTTCTTTAGCAGCAGCTAAACACAGGAGAAGCAATGCTGAATTGAGAAGGAACTGGGTGCCTTAGGTTCTGGTCTCAGCTGGGCTACTAAGTAGATGTGCAATCCTAGGTAAATAAGCCTGTTGCTCAAATAATACCTGTAAACTGAGAGGGTTGGTGATCTACGACCACTGTTCATCTTTTTTGGGACATGGACCCCTTTGAGAATCTAACAAAATTATGGGCCTTCATCCTGGAAAGAAGTAAATGGCAAAGTGCATGGAATTTCAGGAGTTTAAGAGAATCCCTTGAAGCTAACTCTGAAACTTCCAGAGACTCCTTCCCTAAGTCCCTTCCCCACAAATTAAGAATTCCTGGCCTCAGGGCACCTGGGTGACTCAGTCAGTTAAGCTTCTGACCGGTTCGGGTCATGATCTCGGGGTCCTAGGATCAAGCCCCACGTCGGGCTCTGTGCTCATCAGGGAGTCTGCTTAGTCTGCTCGTCCCTCGCAATCTCCCCTGCCCCTCCCCCCCAGCTCATGGGCATGCGTGCTCTCTCTCTCAAATAAATGAATAAAATTAACAAAAAAATTCCTGGCCTTAAATCAATCAATCAATCAGATCCTGGCCTACATATGGTATTTGTTCATTCCAGTACCTGTATGAGTTCTGATATGTTTCTGTAGATCTCCTGAAGTTTTGAAAGATTTAGTACAATTATCTTCTGAACACCGATATGGCTTTTCTCCTGTATGAGTTCTGACATGACTTTTTAATCCATAACCTTTAAGAAAAGTTTAAAAGGAATTTAATTATATGAGACCCCTCTAGGCATGCCCATTGAGATTAAACAATTGAAAAATATAGTAAACAGCAAGGATATAATATTAGGCAAACACAACAGAGCAGCTATTAACAATGGACAAGAGTATGACAGCTAAGGGCTGTCATGCTGGAAATTCCAGTTTCACCTCTGTCTAGAAGAGGCTGTGTTTCTTTTTTTAAAGTGCCCCAATCTTATTAGATGTTCACAACTCATACCCCAAAAGCTTCAGGTGGAATCGAGACATTAAACAAGGAACAGGGAACAGTGCTGGCCCTGCCGGATGTGTCCCCAGGCAGGCCCCAACCCCTGCTAAGTCCCAGTTGCCTATGGTTCCCTCAGGTCTGTCCTAACGTTAAATTTTGTGTCTGCTTCTAATGCTCAGCTTTTACTTTTCTGCTAAAAGTAAGTTTCTTTCACACAGTGTGGAGTGAAACACCCAACACAGTAGGCAGAAATAGGCCTGAGGAGAAAAATGGAGAGAGAGAGAGAGAGAATAGAGCAAGCAGGACAAGAGAAAGGTAAGGGAGAGATTGAAACACTGGTCATCATGCATCCACTAATTCAGACAAAGGCAAGGCGTCAGTTCCTGCCCCTGGCCAGTCTCTGCTTGCCCCCTAAGTGGAACCATGAAACAAAGAAAATTCATGTTTTTACCTGTTGCAAATGCTTTCCCACAGCCTAGATGCTCACACTGATAAGGCCGGTCTCCTGTGTGTGATCTCTCATGGACCTGTCATTAAAACGCAGGCATGATTCTATTTCCTTTAGGCATCTCTCAGGTAGATGGTCTCAATAAAGACCTATTTTTCTTTTTTCCCCTCTGTTGAATTACAGTTGACCTTTGAACAATGCAGGGGTTAGGGGTGCTGACCACTGCCTCTCATATAGTCAAAAACCAGCATATAACTTCTGGAACCCCCAAAACGTACACTACTAATAGCCTACTGTTGAGCAGAAGCCTTACCAATACCATAAAGCTGATTATCACATTATTTCGTATGTTATATGCTTTACATACTGTATTCTTACAATATAGTAAGCCATAGAAAAGAAAATGTTGTTAAGAAGATAAAATACATTTACAGTACTATACTGTATTTATTGAAAAAATTCTCATAGAAGCAGACCATGCAGCTCAAACTTGTGCTGTTCAAAGGTGAACTGTGTTGTGTTGTTTGTATGGTTTTTCTGAAAAACAAAAGACAACTTTCCTCAAAAACTATGGCCCAACAATTCTCAAAATAGACCTAAATGCTGTATAAGAAGTACTTATTTTATTTATTTATTTATATTATTATTTTTTTAAAGATTTTATTTATTTGACAGAGACAGAGCGAGAGAACGAATACAAGTAGGGGGAGTGGGAGAGGGAGAAGCAGGCTTCCTGCAGAGTACGGATCCCGATGCGGGGCTCAATCCCAGGACCCTGGGATCATGACCTGGAGCCGAAGGCAGACGCTTAACAACTGAGCCACCCAGGCGTCCCAAGAAGTACTCATTTTAAATACAGAACAGGAGTACTGGAGGTGTGCATTTCTCTACAGTGGTCAAAGGTATCCATATGGAACACAGACATGGTGAGAGCTAGGAGCAGAGCATAGGGAGAGGCTACACAACGTAAGGTTAAGAGTTTGGGGGCTGGTCAAATAAGTAAAATCTTTAAAAAAATTAAAAAAAAAAAAAGAGTGTGGAGGCTGCTGCAAGAGGGGCCCTGCCCCAAGGCAAGGCTTTACCGTGGACTAGCGGGATGGCCATGGCATGTGCCTTCTCTGAGCCTCAAATCCTCTCTGTAAAGCCGAGACATAACCGTATCTACCATAGAGAGCTGTCGTGGCAAATGAATAATCATGACAGTGACCAACATTTACTGAATCTCTATCAGGCCATTCTTTTCGGTACTGCTTATTTATTTCTCACAACCACTCTGTGAGGGAGGTGCTTGTAAAATAAGGAAAATGATGCCCTAAGATGCCAAGTAACATGTCAAGGTTACATACCAAAGGGTAATGGGGACCCCTATTCTAAATAGGCTAAATGCCTGCCTCCTGACACACTGTAAATTATTCACTAAGTGTTAGCTACTGAGTCGTGGTATGTTGTATAGAGCTGCCATAAAAATATTTGGCCCATAGATTTGAAAGACAGGGCACATCAACAGAAACTTCTGCTAGATTTCAGTAAATCACTGTTAACAGAATGATTACATACACATCTCTCCTAAACTTACATAAATCTCACATCCGACAAAAATATATTCAAATACACAGAGTATCTACCATGTGCCAGGTAGTATGCCAGACATTAGGGAGACAGAGATGAAGAACGGTCCAAGCTCTCGAAGAGTTGACAGTTTCTAAAATCTGCATAGGGTTTTGCATGGCCTGTGTGTAAGTGTGAGCGTGTGTCTTCAACTTGGTAAGTGAGGGAAAATAACGGCATTTGAATGCTATAAATATACTGTGTTGGCATTTAATGTCCTAGGTATTGTCATAATTAGATACAGCATTTCCTTTAAATATACCTTAAGATGATGAGCTGTCGTATATAATTTTCCACATCCGTCATATTCACATCGAAATGCCTTCTCTCCACTCTGCTGGGATTTAGCAGTTACTCTTGTCGCATGTCCTTGTAAGACAATCTAGATGAAACAAAAAGTAAGATTTAAATTATTTATACAGAAGTAAAGTAGATGAAATTACTGTTTTCAGAATAAAAAAGATAAAACTGTAATGTGGGTTTCCAGACTCAGATGATCATTTTACAAAGAGTCTATTGTGTTGAGCCAGTTAGGTTATTTCTGTTCCACAGCTGAAGTCAGCAGCTGTGGAGGAAGTCAAAAGATGAGATCCATGAGGGGGCACAGCTAGAGTTCACAGATCTGTTCCCATTCTAGAAAAATCAACCCAGGTGGCATCACCGTTGTGCACAGGTATTCCATGACATGCTCACGGGATATATATATATACATATGTATGTATACATACAGGACATCTGTCCTAAAACAATGTAAAGAGCATTTTCAATTTCAAAAGCATTTCAAAGCAATGAAAATGAGGGGTTTAGATCCCTGTGGTCACCTGTGGGGAGACAGTACAATGCATATGACAATGCATATGGTCCTAGTCTGTACTTATATTCAGTAGATCATTTTTCTGGGACTCAACACCACAAGACTTCAAACAATTGTCCTGACTTTAGAAGCTTTTAAAGACGACCACCTATTCTAGAAATTAAGATACCATAAAAATGGAAGGAAGAATGACTTTCTACTCTGTGGGTCCTGGGGTGACAGAGTTGTAGGTTAGGGTGACTTGTTTCGAAGTGAAAATTGAAGGCTGGAAATGAGGAGTGAGGCGAGCAGTCCAGACAGAAGGAAGAGTATGACCAAAAGTATGGAAGTGTGCCTGGAAGAACTGGAAACTTAGTACGAGAGGATTATGTCTATATGACAGAGTGAGTAACATGAAAAAGAAAGGGAAGCTGAAGACCACATTTGGGAAAAGCTTTAGAAGCCATTCTGAAGAGTTAACCTAGACAATGAAAGCTAAGGCAGGCCTTAACATTCTTTAAGTTTGTTTATTTGAGTAAACCCTACACCCAACATGGGGCTTGAACTCACAACTCCGAGATCAAGAGTCACGTGCTCTTCCAGATGCCCCAACATTTTTATAGTGAGGGATTGACCAAGATCAGCTCTGTGTTTTAGAAAGACAACTCTGGTAATGGTGTGAAACAGCGAAAGACAAAAGAGGCAAGAAACCTAAAGTCTGTGTAACCATGAATATGCAGGGAAGAAGTGCTGAAAACTAGCCTAGGACAATGACCACGGAATAGAAAGCAATAGATGATTCTGCAGATATTTTAAGGGTGAAGGTGGACAGAGTCCAAGTTCCAAAGCTAAACGAATAGGCTAAAGCTGTAATAGGTATTTCAGGGCTGTATCGGTTATTTCAGCATAGGACATATGCAGTCTCTGTCAAAAGAAAAACCTGATACATTATCATAAGGGAAATGTTAGAGAAGCTAATACCAGTGAAATACTAATCATCTTCTAAAACCATTTACAGAAAATGACTTCATTACTATTTTGCTTAATGTATGTTCTGGGAATTAAGAGAGAACTTTAGCTCTGCCATAAATTCACTGTGTGATCTTGTGCAAGTCAGTAGGGCTTGTCTGTCTGTATAAAGAACATACTGTACTAAATCAGTTATTTTTTTTTCTTTTTTAAACTTTTTTCAAGGAATTAAATTCCTTTGCCAGATGAAATCTTACATAGCATTCTACTGTGCAAAACAGATAAAAGCATTCCTGCCTCTCCTGGCCCAGGCAGGTGTGGGTGGCTCAGAGCTCTGCTAGTCCCTGAGGGACGGCAAAGAAACCCTACGACTTCCCCCCACTGAAAAATCAGAGTTTGAAAACCACCGTACAAGAAGATAATGCTAAGTCCCCTCTAGCTTTAACATTCTAGGGTTCTGAGGAGGTGCAAATCCCACTGGTAAATAAAGCGCTGAGCCTAAGACTAAATTCCAAAGTGACTTCAATAATAAAGAGGTCCACTATCATTTACTGAGGAGGTGCATTTATGTGATGCATCGTGGTGGGTGCTTTCCTGTGCTGTCTTGTTGGTCCTCCATGACTATCCAGTGAATTAAATATTTCCTATGATTTACAAATAAGAAAAATCAGGCTCAAGGTAGTTAAGTAATGTCACCTGCCCAAGGTCAAAGGCTGGGAAGAAGGACTTGAAGCAGATTAGCTCTAGAGCTCATGCTAGTCACCCACCAGGCTTCAGGGTGCGGTAGAGTGGTAACTAACTGGCAGAGCTTCCGTAGCTGCAGAGTGAGAGCTGACAGGGTTGAGGAAAACCGGTGATTTTACTGCCTAGTTCAGTACTTGACATTCCATTTACTGTAAAGGTCTGATGCACACAGCATATAGAACTTTTGTTATCTGATGTGTGTAAACCTGTATATTAGGATGTAAATAATTTATACTCTTGGGAAAGGATAAAATGCAAGCTACCTAAAGAATTTTTAAAAGTATGTTCTCTTTCAAGAAAGGAATTAATGAAAGAAGTGTGGCAACAGAGGGACCTTGAGGGAACATGGGACACATCAGAATTGCCAGGAAGATTTAAAAAACAAACAAAGGGGCGCCTGGCTGACTCAGTTGGTAGAGCATGTGACTCTTGATCTCAGGGTCGTGAGTTCGAACCCCACACTGGGTGTGGAGCCTACTTAAACAAACAAACAAACAAACAAAAATCCTCCACAGATATTCTAACAATTATTATCATTGGGTAGTGAGTGGTCCTTCACTTTTTATTTTTACCTCTCTATACCATTTGGATTTTTTTTAAGGGTACAATTAAATAAGTTCTTTTTTAATCTAATTTTTTTTACTTGAGTATAGTTGACACACAATGTTATATTAGTTTTGGGTGTACAGCATAGTGGTTCAACATCTCTGTATGAGATGCCACCCTCACCATGGTGTAGCTATCGCCTGTCACCGTGCAACACTATTACAATACCACTGACCAGATTCCTGGGCTGTGCCTTTTATTCCCTCAATGTATTCATTCCCTAATTGGAAGCCTGTATCTCCCCCTCTCCTTCGCCATTTTGCCCATCCCCCCACACCCCTTCTCCTCTGGTAACCATTGTTTTGTTCTCTGCATTTATAGGTCTGATTCTGCTTTTTGTTTATTTATTTTTTAGATTCCACATATAAATGAAACCATATGGTATTTGTCTTTCTCTGACTTGTTTCACTTGGCATACCCTCTAAGTCCGTCCAAGTTGTCAGCAATGGCAAGATCTCACTTTTTTTATGGCTGCAAAATATTCCATTTTATATATACCATAATTTCTTTATCTCTTCCACAATCAACGGACACCTGGGCTGCTTCCATATCTTCACTATTGTATGTAATGCTGTAATAAAGATAGGAGTGCTTATATCTTTTTGAATTAGTATTTTCAGGGCCTCTACCATTTTAATCCAATTATTTGTTTTTCTGGTGTTGAGTTGTGTAAGTTTTTTTTTAAATGTATATATTTTGGATATTAACCCCTTATTAGATATATCATTTGCAAATATCTTCTCCCATGCAGTAGTTGCTTTTTTCTTGATGGTTTCCTTTGCTGTGCAAAAGCTTTTTATGTTAACTGTAGTCCCAATAGTTAATTTTTGTTTCTGTTTCCCTTGCCTTAGGAGACATGTCTACAAAAAATGTTGCTATAGCCAATATCAGAGAAATTACTGCCTTTGTTCTCCTCTAGGGGTTTTATGGTTTCAGGTCTCACATTTAGGTCTTTAATCCATTTTGAGTTTATTTTTGTGTATGGTGTAAGAAAGTGGTCCAGCCACAGCAGTCAGACAAGCAAAGAAATAAAAGACATCTATATTAGGAAGAAAGAAGTTAAACTGTTACTATTTGCAGATGACATGATACTATACATAGAAAACCCTAAAGATTCTACCAAAAAACTATCAGAATAAATGAATTCAGTAAACTAGGAAGATAGAAAATTAATACACAGAAATTGGTTGTATTTCTATACACTAATAATGAAATAGCAGAAAGAGAAATTAAGAAAACAGGTACATTACCATTGTACCAGGAAGAATAAAATACCTAGGAATAAACTTAACCAAGGAGGTGAAGACCTGTACTCTGAAAACTGTAAAACACTGAAGAAAGAAACTGAAGATAAGACAACAAATGGATTTTCTAAAAGTAAACATGATTATCTTTAAAAAAAAAAAGTATGCAGTAGCTATCTATATAGTAAGAAAATTGGTCATTTTGGGTTTTTTCAATGTACTTCTTTGAAATGATTTAAAAAAAAAACCCTACTAAAAATTTTTTTAAAAAAATCCTGGGTCCCATCTCAGACCTACTGATCAAATCTCGGGAAACTGACCTTAGTCATAGGTTTTTGTTTTTGTTTTTTAAAGATTTTATTTATTTATTTGGGCGCCTGGGTGGCTCAGTTGGTTAAGCGACTGCCTTCAGCTCAGGTCATGATCCTGGAGTCCCTGGATCGAGTCCCGCATCGGGCTCCCTGCTCGGCAGGGAGTCTGCTTCTCCCTCTGACCCTCCCCCATCTCATGTGCTTTCTCTCTCATTCTCTCAAATAAATAAATAAAATCTTTAAAAAAAAATTTGAGAGAGAGAGAGAGACACAGATAGCAAGAGATAGCAGGAACTGGGAGGAGAGGGAGAGAAGCAGGCTCCCCACCCAGCAGGGAACCTGACATGGGGCTCGATCCCAGGACTCCAGGATCATGACCTGAGCTGAAGGCAGACGCTTAACCAACTGAGCCATCCAGGCACCCCCTTTTTTTTAAATATTTATTTATTTTAGAGAGAGAGAGAAAGTGTGAGCAGGGGGAGCGGCAAAGAAGGAGACGGGAGGCAGACTCCCTGCTGACCCTCAGATCTTGACCTGAGCCAAAACCAAGAGTTGGAGGCTTAACGGACTGAGCCACCCAGGCGCCCCAGTCATGGGTTATTTTTTTAAAAGCTCTGTAGCTCAGGGGCACCTGGGTGGCTCAGTCGGTTAAGCGTCTGCCTTTTGCTCAGGTCATGGTCCCAGGGTCCTGGGATCAAGCCCCGCATCAGGCTCCCTGCTCCACGGGAACCTTCTTCTCCCTCTCCCACTCCCCCTGCTTGTGTTCCCTCTCTGGCTGTGTCTCTCTCTGTCAAATAAATAAATAAAATCTTTAAAAAAATTGATAAAAAAATAAAATAAAATAAAGCTCTGTAGCTCAATCTCATATTTGCCCCTGATTAATAATCACTAATCAGATACCTGCCTTTTAGAGATGAAAAGAAGAGGCTTAGAAAAGCAAGGTTTGTTTGCCCAAGATCACATAGCTAGATAGAAGTACAGAAAATATGCATGAAATACGATCCACATTCAAACTGCCTATATATACAGGCAGGTTTGGGGGTAATCACCTAACCCATGTTCTGGGAGAATCTGCCACGCCAGCCACAGAGCCTGATAACCAGAACAGATGGTGTTATGTATAGGCTGGCCAGTAACCTATGCCTCATGGGGCTCAACTTAAAAATCAAGCTAAGTCCACAAACTTTCCTTCGCTGGAATTTGACCTAAGAAATAAAGGAAAATCTTGAGTTGGTTGTGGGTGGTAAACCTGAGCAAGCATGGCTGTGATGAGCTATATGCAAATTCACTGAAGACAAAGAGGGCACCTGTCTACAGAGAAGAGAGCAGAGATGCCATGGAAGAGGGGAGGAGGAAGAAAAAGGAGTGAGATCAACCTCCAATCCTGGCTTCTTTGCAATTCTGGTTCCTGTGAAGCCTGGCTGTCCAGCAGTTCCTGTTCTTGGCTTCTTATAAGCTCTGCTATATCCTTACAATATCTCGTTTTCCCTAAGCTGATTTGACTGGCTTTCTGTACTTTCTATTAGAGTACTGATTAAAAGTACCAAGCCAAAGAACTTTGATCTCCAATGTAAATACAATTAGTTTCAAATGAAGTTAAAATAAACTAATGGCTACCATGAAAAAAAGCGAAAACATGGAAAGCAGGAACAAGTTGTATAATACTTACACAGTTGCAAATAATGTTCTCATGTGTTCCTTAAAATATTCATCAAATGAAAATTTCATTTGGTTTTCATAACCTCATGAGATGGGTAAGGCAAAATTACTGTTATTCTCATTTAGCAGATAAGAAAGCTCAGATCCAGAGAAGTCACATAACTTGCTCATTCACATAGCTACTACATGGCAGAGTAGAAACTATGTGGATTTTTGATTATACATGTGTGCTACTTTAATAGCACGCTGTTTTCTACTTAACTAAGGTACAGCATGAGGGCAACGACAGCAGTCACAGCCTCCCCCAAATACCCACCCCATCAGCCTTACAGTTCTCACAAATGAACATTCACACATCCTTAAATAGAGTACTTTAGATCAGGGTTTTCAAATTCGGCACTACTGACATTCTGAACAGGATAATTCTTTGTTGCCGGGGCTGTCATATGCCTTGCAGGACATCTACCCACTATATGCCAGTAATATTCCCCCAATTGTGACAACCAAAACTGTCTCCAGACATTGCTAAATGTCTCCTGGTGGGGGCGGCAAAACTGTCCCCCCAAGAGCACAGCTGCTTTAGATACTCTAGGTCTGTCTTGTCTTATGAAACCTGGTTTCATGTAAGAGATCAACTCAGCAGCACAATTAGTATGTTTATGTTACAGATGAAAGAAAGAGTTCTAAACTGTAAGCCTCAAATGAAAAAAAATCTGGAGCTTTGAGACAAGACTATTTACAAAAAATCTACTGCATTAGCTACAGATCTCTTAAAGTTCAGCCAGGCACAGAGTTATAACTTCTTAAGCATTCTGGCAGAAGTAGGAATACCAAGAGAAGGTGCTGCTCACTTGCAGTGGTTCTTTTGGGATATTTTGACCTTTTAATACTATGTACTGGGCTCTCAACCTCAAGTATGGTACTAAATTGTATGAAAGCATTGAGGATTCATGAACTTCCGGTCCAACACTAATGAAGAGAAATAGGAGTCACAAGTGCAAGCCACGTATATAATTAAGAATGTTCTGGGGCACCTGCATGGCTAAGTCGGTTAAGCATCCAACTCTCGATCTCAGCTCAGGTCTTGATCTCAGGGTTGTGAGTTCAAGCCCCGTGTTGGGTTCCACATTGGGCCTGGAGCCTACTTTAAAAAAAATATGTTCTACTAATGATGTACTATATGTTGGCTAACTGAACGTATGTGTGTTCTAGTAGCCACATTTAAAAAGCAAAAAGAAACAGGTAAAACTAATTTTAGTAATTCTTTTGTTTAACCCAATATGTCTAAAATATTATCATTTCAACATGTAATGAATATGAGAAATTATTGAGATATTTTACATTATTTTTCTCATAATAAGTCTTCAAAATCCTATATGTATTTTACACTCACAGCACATCTTGATTCTGAGTGGCCACACTTCAAGTGCTCAGTAGCCACATGTGGCTACCATATTGGATAGCGTAGATCTAGCCTGTAAAGGAGAGGTACAAAAGGCAAAGGAGAAAAAGCTACAGTTACAAAAAAAATCCTATTCAACTTCCTTCTGTTTCTCTGTCTATTGGCACCAACACCAAATGGTTATATGTTTGTAATAATAGGGCTTTTTATGACATTTTCCTTTAGCAGTACTGAATTCCTAGTTATATTTCTGGATTCAGAAATAATTATTGATGGTAATAGACAGAACTTTTTTTAAAAGATTTTATTTATTTTTTTGAGAGCGAAAGCAAGAGAGAGAAAGAGTGAGTGAGAGAGAGCACGAGCAGGGTGAGGGGCAGAGGGAGAAGCAGACTCCCCACTGAGCAGGAAGCCCAACACAGGGCTCCCTCCCAGAACCTTGGGATCATGACCTGAGCAGAAGGCAGACACTAAACCGACTGATCCACCCAGGTGCCCCAGTAATAGATAGACTTTTATGATAATAGTATAACATTATACAGCCCAGTGATAAATTTACTCATTTTTTGTAAGACCCATTCTATATTAGTTTATTGCAAGTGTAGCTACAACTGTCTCTTTTTAAAAATATTCCATTATTTAAAAACTTAATTGTTAGTAACTAATATGAGATAGACTCCAAGGCACTGGCCTACATCTCTTGAATATATTTATACCACATTTGCATTTTAGTAGAGCTTGACTCGGTGGATTTGACATACTGCAGTACAAAAAATATTTCTCATTTTATGACTTCAAAGACTTGAAAATTTCACCAAGAATCACACAACATCAAAGCTGATGGGCTTGGTGAATTGCAAACTGTGTTTATACTACTGCCCCTTCATGATACCACTTCAGAGAGGAAACAGAAATGCTGGCTCTTCAGCAATGTTTAGAAGTATCACATTTTTACCAGTGATTTCAGTGATTCCTGTTATTTTATCATTTACTATTATAAATGTAAAATCTTCTCGATAACTTCTAATAGTATCACTCCATGTTATTAAGTGGTGATGCTAATGCTCAAGTTAAAATTGTGGCCCTGAAGGAATAATTTGAGAACAGGAGTTCAGTATGATAAAACTCTCAAAGAATGCAAACAACTGACATGAGGGAACAATCAGTGAACTATTAGAGGTAACTGCTGAGAAAATAAGGAGCAGCATTAAAGCAAGAATATGCTATAATCATGCTTGAATTATAAATATGCTTGAATTATGCAAGTCTGGGATTTTGACTTGCAGATCTCCCAGAAAGCATCTGTGATTATTTTGCATTTACTATCCCACTTTTAGAGGCACTGCTGCTTTGGGCCGTTGTTTGGGTAATGGATGCCCAATGACTGGACCCAGGGTGAGTATCTATTCAGATACTCATGTGCAGCCTGGGAAGCAGTCTGGTAGAAAAAGCACAAACAGCTTTGCCCAGTAGGAACAATGATGATTAGCAAGGCTGGACCTTCTCTACGGAGGCTGAAAAGAAAAGTACGTAGGGAATCAGGTGGAAGCAGAAGAAACAGAGACATAAAGAGCAAAGTAGGGAGGGTGGGTTAGTCAAAGCAATGGTGGGCCCCAGAGGAAGGATCCACAAACTGCATTCGGTGGAAGCAGAAGATCCTCTGGTCTCCACGACTGCCTCAGATTCCAGAACACAAACTTCATTTGGATTTCTGGGATACTTCTATTTCTTTAGTGCCACTCTGCATCCACAGTGAATCCTGAGACCAGAGGTAGTTCGAGAAAGCTACTGCCTAATACGTACTCTTTCTCCGAAAAGATTTTCCTACAGAGATAGTGAGTTGGCTATTCTTGCTTTCATTCACAGAAGGGCCTTGAAATGCTAAGAGAAAGATTCTTCTGTAAATAAGTAGCTTTACATACCTGCATTTTTTTCTCTTGCTCATTTTCTCCAATCATTCCAGTACCTGTTACACTTTCACTTCCATCAATGGACACCTAGAGGAATAAAATAAAGCTTAAAAAAGTTTTCCCTTTTGACATTTCTTTAGGTGATTAGTACATAGGGATTCATTATCACTTATTTTTATGTTTGTGTGAAATTTTCTGCTATAAAAACTGGTGAAAAGAAACCTTTTAAATTATATGAAAGAGGGGCGCCTGGGTGGCTCAGATGTTTAAGCGTCTGTCTTTGGCTCAGGTCATGATCCCAGGGTCCTGGGATCGAGCCCCACATCGGGCTCTTGGCTCAGCCGGGAGCCTGCTTCTCCCTCTCCTTCTGCCTCTCCCCCTGCTCATGCGCTCTCTATCTCTAATGAATAAAAAATAAATAAATAAATAAATAAATAAATAAATAAATAAATAAATAAATTTTATGAAAGATATATGTTCTGTGCAAGGAAAAAACCCAGCCTTTTCGATGTAAAACTTGACTGAGACTTTCCTTCACTTTTCCCGATCTCTGATTTCTACTTAATTCATTAGCAGTTCCATGCATACTTTATTATTTCTTTTATAGCATTCATCCTTGAATATATCTTTCTGTGACTTATCTGTCACCATTTTCTTTTCCATAAGCTCTTATTCCATTCCTGTTATCTGTATTCAACTATTTCTTCCTACACTTCACTTCTTTTGAGAGAAATACAGATCTTCTCCTTAAGGCTGTCTGATTTTGACTTTGAATTGCTAGTTTCTTATTCGATAAAGTACACTTTTTTGTTGTTTTATTTTCAGGAAAAGTAAAGAAGCTGTGTCTGGGACATTCTTGACATTGTAAAATGCTGTACCTTTGCCGCATACTGTTCCAAAGCACTGATGGTGTCAGGGTCAATCGTGGCATCCCCAGTGTGCAGACCTGCCACCGTCCCATCAGCCTGAATTGCCAAGATGGTGTCCGACTGCGGGACCTGCACCGCATGGTGGATGTACGCAGTGGTGCCGTCTTCCAGCTGCACCGCCTGCAATGCACTCTGGTCATAACTGTCTGGGGGAGGGGAAGAGAAGGGTGTGAAATCAGAGGCGGTCTGACAGAGTTACAGACTGAAAGGAAGAAGGGAAGGAACTTCGGCTGAGTAGGTCCATGGGCCTTACAGGTATGATTCCTTCAATCCTCACAACGATTCTGTGAGGTAGGTATAGTTACCACCCTCACTCTACAGAAGGGAAACTGAGGTTTGGGGGAAGTAAAGTCACTTTCCTTAGGAACTGGAAAATTGAGAAAACTAACAACAGTCAAAATCAGTATGTGGAGGAACCAGGATCTAAACTCAAGTCAGGGCGACTCCAAAGTCCATGGGCTTTTTTTCCTTCTAAATAAGCATACCAACATATAGACAGCATTGTGAAATAATAAATCTGGCCAATCACAATGAACCTGTGATTAAGTCCCAGTGCTAAAGAAGAAAATTCAGAGTTTACTTTTTCTCAACTTTAATTAAACAAATTTACTTACAAATTTAAGTATTCTAAATTTAAAAAAATTTCCCCCTTTGGTTTCACAACTAAAGTCTTTCTAAAACATGTTATGTCATTCTATAAAATATTCTATAAGGTAATAATAGCAAACATTTATTGAGCCTTTCCTATGTGACAAATATTGTGCTTTACATATGTTTGCACATTTTGTCGTCATAACTACCCTATGATGTGGATACTTATTGTAATACTCATTTTACATAGGATGAAACTGAAGCACAGGGAGGTTAAATAATTTGAACAAGGTCACCTAGCTAAAAGACAGCAGGCCCAGATTTGAATCCAGAGAGTCTGGCTGCAGAGCTATGCTCATTACTCCTATGCATTCCACCTCAAGTCCCTGCGCCTCCCCACACGAAATTAATAAGCATTAACATTTTTGCCACATTTGCTCCAAATAAATTTTAAATTTTTATTTCGTTTTAAAGACAACACAACAGGCAAAGGATCGTGCTTAAAAATTATATTCAGGGGGCGCCTGGGTGGCTCAGTTGGTTGAGCATCTGCCTTCAGCTCGGGTCATGATCCCAGGGTCCTGGGATCAAGCCCCATGTCGGGCTCCCTGCTCCAGCTGGGAGCCTGCTTCTCCCTCTCCCCACTGCTTGTACTCTCTCTCGCCATCTCTCTCTCTCTCTCTCTCAAATAGATAAATAAAATCTTTTAAAAAATTATATTTAAGAGGAAAAAAATCAACAATTTAACTTTCAAATGTTTAATTTCCATATTTGAATAGTAGCCTCTATTTGAAGTCTTCCAGGGACCAGTTGTTTGCTATTCCAACCTGTTACTGGACAGCTCAAATGATTAGAATGTTTTCCCTTAGACTGTGCCCAAATCTGCCATCTTGTATTTCAGAGAACAAGTACAAATCTTCTTTTATGTGACAGCATTTCAGCAAACACAGGCGGGTCTTATTTTTCCTGCACCCCCACTTCTCCCTTCTTCCTATTTCCAAAGTTAGTTTACCTTTGGAGGTATGGTGAATAAACGCTGTAGTTCCATCTTCTAGCTGCACTGCTTGGCCATCCTCTAAACGCAAACTGTCCCCTGCTCAAGAACAATGCTTACATTTAGATCCCATGTTTTCAAACAATCTGATAACTCAGCAATAAGAGTCAATAAACCATTAAACACATTATAAAAACCTATACGTGTTTTATGAGTCCTTGAACATTAAAGTATTTTCAGTAAAGCTGCTTTAAGTAAGTGCTTAGTAAAAACATAGTGGAATACTTGTTTTAGGAATATATACTAGGGAATAAGGAGAGTTGAAAGAAGGGGGGAAAAAAGGAAGAAAATGAGAGACACATAGGAGTTAGCTCAAGTGATAGAAATATTCACGTAGGATATCTCTAGAGTGTAGTCCAGTAACTTCTTTTCCATTATCTTTGAGACAAAGTCTCCGTGAAGTCCTAATGGTCTTTAGATCCTCTCTTTGACACCTACTTATCTCTCCTTTCAAAAGGAGGACTGGAGACCTGAACCAAGTTTACACAGTAAGAGGTACTGGAGGCAGCAAATACTGAAGTATGAGAATCAGGAGGTAAGTAAGTATCAAATACTTACTACTTTTAGGTATGGGTACATGTTGAACATAGGCAGCAGAACCATCCTCCAACTGAATAACCTGGCCATCTATGAGTTTTCCATCTGGAACAAAAGATTTAAGCCAATAAATTAGCACAAGCAAACATTTTAAACTTTATACAATTTCAAAATGGTATCAACTATAAAAACATACACTACTTAAGATCATGTTCATCTTGATTCTTCCCTCAATGTTCTGAGGCAATTCAAAAACACATCCAGTGATCCTACAGAAAGCAGAAAATCCTCCCTCAGCCATTCTGCCTCCCCTCTAATTTTCAATTAAATAAGTTTAAGAGGAAGAGTGGCTCATCACAGCAAGCTATGTGAGCTAAATCTATTTACCTTGCAGAGCCACTTAGGTACAGTGACCCTGACTACAGGGAAGCTGAAACTGGGAAGACTGACAGATACGTGAGTGCATATGAGGCCAGATGTCATTGTCATTTCTAGGTGCTAGAAGTCCATTGACTATGTATACATGTGCTCAGTAGGTTCCCATAAAAACAAGAATTGAGCTGTTTCTCTGAGCGAAGTAAACAATGATTTACAGATAATGTTATATAAGCAAAACCAAACGTCTATACTTCCATGTGTGTTTTGTAAAAACATTAAATAATCACTTGAACTAAAAAAGCAAGAAGCGTCTTACTAGAAAGAGGTTGGGGACACTCCCCCCACTTCCCCACTAATTTTGACACCCAGGGGTATATACCAAATATCTCAAAGGGTGTCCCTAAATTATCAAAACAAATTTAAATTAACCTGAAACTACTGAAAATTACCATATGCAATATAGCATCTTTAGAATGGGCTGGGAAGGGCTGGAGTTGCTAGGTGCTCCAACTCTGAGGTTATGAATTGCCGGTATTAACCCATGGGCTGTATAAGTGGCACGTACCTTTAGAATTGTGTTGTATATAAGCGGTAGAACCATCTGCAAGTGTTACTGCTTGCAAGCTTACACCTTCCATATTTTCTAAATTGTCACCATCTATTATAAAAAAAGTTATTTTCTTTAGATAACTATCACACACACACGCTAAATTAAGTTTTTTAAATAAAAATTAGGCATAAGGCAGACTGCTTAACTTAAGACTCAAATGGGAGTTCTTCTAGCACTTACAAAAAATATCTCCCTGTCCTCCTGCACCCAGAGTCCACAGCAAGGGAACCCACATGATACTCTCAAATAAAATGGCTCACCTGCCACTGTCACTGCCTCTGTCAGGCACAGGGTAACGTGTTGAGCCTCCATTCCTCCTCCAGGAAACTCTGTCATTCCCTGAGAATCTCGATTTATTTGGGCTAACAACATTTTCTACCTTGAAGAGAAATATAGGCACTTGAGAACGAGGAACAATGCAAATAAAATAAAAGCTACAAAGAATATTCATGAACGACAGAAATTTGCTACAAAAATAAAGTGTTTGAAATAAGCTGAAATTTCACTCAATATGCGGGGTAAGAGTATTAACCCAAAGTCCAAAGCACACTTTCCATAATTGATCAGTAAACTATTGAGCACACTGACAACTCTTGCCTATCAATTTTGTCCCATGTCCTAAAGCTTCCACTTCATTAGGGTTCTTTGGGTTTAACATGGTGGATTCCCACTTACTTCCACAATCTTGTTGCCTTGATCTGCAGAGGGCCATCCTGAGTCTCACTTCTCACTCTGCCAGCCCTGCCCTGATTCAAGCCCCTGCCACCTCTTGCCCACATGACTGCCATATAGCATCCTAACGGGACTCCCTGCTGCCCCTGTGACCGCCCCACAGTCACCTCTCAACACAAGAGGCACTGTGCCCTTGAGAAGGGAAAAGTTAGATCATGTCCCTCTTCTGCTCAAAACCCTCTGATAACTTATCAGAGTAAAGCCAAAAATCTTTACCCTGGTCTATGAGGCCGATGATCTTGCCCCTCTCTTCCTACTGCTCTCTATCTCATTCATTTCATTTCAGCCACATTGGTGTCCCTCCTTTGCTCAAACACACTGGGTGATGTTGCCTCAGGACCTTTACAGTTGATGTTCCTTCTGCCTGAAACATGCTTTGCAGTCTCTTCATTGTTATTCCCTCATTTTCTTCAAGTCTTAATGTTGTTACCCCACTGAGAGCTTCTTTGTTCACTTCATTTCAAACTGTACCTCCCACCTCCCAACCATGATATACCCTATCCCTTTTCCCTCCTTTACTATATTTCTGCATATCACTTATGATTTGACATATTATATGTATTTACATAGTTTGTTTCTGTTTGTTTGTTTGTTTGTTTTAGAGGGAGAAGGGGAGGGGCGGTGAGGGGCAGAGGGAGAGGAAGAGAGAGAACCTTAAGCAGGCTCCACACCCAGTGCAGAGGCCAATACAGGGCTCAACCTCATGACCCTGAGATCATGACCTGAGCCAAAAACAAGGGTCGATGCTTAACTGAATGAGACACCCAGGCGCCCCTATTTAGTTTGTTTCTTATCTATTTTTCCCTCCACTGGGAATGCACTGGGATTTTTATCTGCTTGCTCACTGCTGACTCACATGTCTAAAAGGTACTAGACACATAACAGACACACAACAGGTGCTAAATAAATGTATAAATGGCTCTTTTACCAGTCACCACCACAACTGCCTTCCTCTCTTTTCCTACTTCCAGGTCCCATTATCTCTGTGGGCCTTGAGTTGCTTCAAACAGGAGTTGGGATAACTTAGTTGCCTTGAGCCAAGGAACTGGACCAGAGGATCTCTTGAGGACTTTCCAGGTCTAAAGATCTGATTTTAGTGTCAATATTTAAAACAACAATGTGCAGACAGTAATAATTTGCAATTATATTTATGACTACTTGAAGATTTTTGTTTTAGAAACACTAAACTGTACCCTTTGGATTAAAGCCAGGAACTGTAGTTTAAGCTTACAGAAAAGTATCACCATGGTGATAAAAGTCAATCAAGGGCTGACTTTTCAGGGAGTCCTGAAAGATTCACATCCACAACTGTTCATAGAGCAGATTGAAACTTCAACATTTCCTTGCTACCTCTAAGGGTTAACAGAGAAGCCTCAAAGTAACACTAGTATTCTGCTGTTAAGAGGCCTGATGAGAAGAGGATTGGGAGAGGTTAATTTTCAGAACAAGTTCTGTCACTCTGTAACAGAAACAAATTAAGATAAGGAAATGGAAGGGAAACACCTATAAAGATATAATAAGCATTGTAATTTCTGCAGTATTCTAGGAGATGAATTTTTTAAAAGGCAGATTACAAGGTAATTTGGGTCATGATGTTAAGAAATGTCTTAAGGTTTGTCATTTTTTTTTTTTAAGATTTTATTTATTGGGGCGCCTGGGTGGCTCAGTCATTAAGCATCTGCCTTCAGCTCAGGTCATGGTCCCAGGGTCCTGGGATCGAGTCCCACATCAGGCTCCCTGCTCCGTGGGAAGCCTGTTCTCCCTCTCCCACTCCCCCTGCTTGTGTTCCCTCTCTCACTGTGTTTCTCTCTGCCAAAAAAAATAAAATCTTTTTTTAAAAAAAAAGATTTTATTTATTCATTTGAGAGAGCGAGAATGAGAGAGAGAGAGAGATAGAGAGCACATGAGAGGGGGTAGGGTCAGAGGGAGAAGCAGACTCCCTGTTGAGCAGGGAGCCTGATGCGGGACTCCATCCTGGGACTCCAGGATCATGACCTGAGCCGAAGGCAGTCGCTTAACCAACTGAGCCACCCAGGCACCTCATAAATAAAATCTTAAAAATAAATAAATAGGGGCGCCTGGGTGGCTCAGTCGTTAGGTGTCTGGCTTTGGCTCAGGTCATGATCCCGGGGTCCTGGGATCGAGCCCTGCATCGGGCTCCCTGCTCTGCGGGAAACCTGCTTCTCCCTCTCCCACTCCCCCTGCTTGTGTTCCCTCTCTCACTGTGTCTCTCTCTGTCAAAAAAATAAATAAAATCTTATTAAAGAAAGATTTTATTTATTTGAGAGAGAGAAAGAGAGAACAAGCAGGCAGAGGGGGAAAGGAAGAGGGAGAAATAGACTCACTGCTGAGCAAGGAGCCCTATGTGGGGCTCGATCCCAGAACCCTGGGAACATGACCTAAGTCGAAGGCAGATGCTTAACCGCCTGTGCCACCCAGGCACCCCTAAGGTTTGTCATTTTTTTTTTAAGATTTATTTATTTATTTGAGAGAGAGAGAGCACGAGCAGGGGAGAGGCAGAGGGAGAGAAAAAGGAAGAAGCAGACTCTCCGCAGAGCAGGGAGCCTGACGCCGGGCCTGATCCCCAGACCCCTGGGATCATGACCCGAGCCAAAGGCAGATGCTCAACCGCTGAGCCATCCAGGTGCCCCAAGTTTGTCATTTTCATTTAATTACTTAAAATCTCCAAATAACTACAATATATAGCATCAACAGGTAACTGACATATCTGCAATAAATAAAAGTTCTCCCTTGCCTGAAAGCTGGTCAATTGTTACATTTCTTTAGGAAGGCTTCAGCACCTATAGTTTCGATCCTAATGGGGGGGGGGGGGACAAAAGCTACATTAACTGAAGGATGAAGAGACAACTGTTTCCTGGACATAAATTGCTGGCAAATACATGAAGCAGTGATGGGAGAAAGGGCTTAGAGAAGTTCAAATGGCACTACAATTACCAGAGATGATAAGTCATGGCAGATATACAGCACATTTTCTTTTTAAAGTTCTCAAAAAAGACTGTGGGATACAAAGGTCTTTGTTACAAAATGATCACATGGGGGAAAATATGATAGTGAAGAAAAGGCATAAATGAACCACAGACCAAACACTCTGCAGTTGCTCACATCATATCCATCATCATGTCTTCTTGATCATTTCTGTCACTGACATTTTCAGGATGTGTGGAAATGAACATGTAAGATATATATGATATCTTTAGAAAGGGCCACCTTCTGAAAGGTAGTCAATTTCATGTGCTTCCTTCGGCTCAGGTCATGATCCTGGAGTCCCCGGATCGAGTCCCGCATCGGGCTCCCTGCTCGGCGAGGGGCCTGCTTCTCCCTCTGACCTTCCCCGCTCTCATGTACTCTCTCTCTCTCTCTCTCTCATTCTCACTCTCTCAAAATAAAAAAATAAATCTTAAAAAAAAAAAAAAGAATGAATCATGGGCCAAAATCAGACACAGAGGAGGCTATGCTGGAGCACTATAGGAAACTCCAAGAAGATACAGTGTGTAATAAATAAAGTCCCTGCCTTTCTGGAAGATGATGATGCATGTCAGCCTAGGGAAAACATACCATGGGGCACCTGGGTGGCTCAGTCGGTTAAGAATCTGCCTTCAGCTTGGGTCATGATCCCAGGGTCCTGGGATCGAGTCCTGCATCAGGCTCCCTGCTCAACAGGGAGTCTGCTTCTCCCTCTCCTTCTGCCCTTCCCCCTGCTTATGCTCTCTTTCTCAAATAAATAAAATCTTAAGAAAAAGGACACATACTGCATGATTCCACTAATATGAGGTATCTAAAGTAGTCAAACTCTTAGAAAGTAGAATGGTGGTTGCCAGGGACTAGGGGACAGCGGAAAAGGGGACTTGTTCCCTAGAGACACATTTTTGTAAGATGAAAACTTTCTAGAGGTCTGCAGCACAACACTGTGTATACAGTTAACACTACTGTATTGTACTCAAAAATGGTTAAAATGTAAATTTTATGTTGTGTTTTACCATAATTTTTTTAAAAAGAACTGGGTGGCTCAGTCAGTTAAGTGTCCTGGGATGGAGCCCTGAGTCAGGCTCCCTGATCAGTGGGGACTCTGCGTCTCCCTCGCTTTGCCCCTCCCCCTGCACATGCTCATGTGTGCTCTCTCTTGCAAATAAATAAAATCTTAAAAAAAAAAAAAAAAGAGCTGAACACATATGGCAAAATGTTAGGATCTGTTAAAAGCTGGGTGGGTACATGGGTGTTCATTCAAATACTTATTCTCCTCCTTATTTTTGACAGATTTCATAATTAAAAAAATAATTAATAATAAAAGTGAAAAATATCCAGGGCACCTGGCTATCTAAGTTGGAAAAGCATGAAACTCTTGATCTTGGGGTCGTGAGGTCAAGCCCCACATTGGTGTAGAGATTACTAAAAAATAATAAGCTTTCAAAAAAAGTGAAAAAATCTGTAATTATTGGCAAGAAGAAAAAGAATGGCTGAAAATTGGTTAAAATTAGTAACTGAATACTAGGTTTCAACTCTTAAAAAAAAATCAGTATTTCCTCACTGATTTGAATCTATATCATACCAATATTTTAAAATGTGAAGACCGGGCGCCTGGGTGGCTCAGATGGTTAAGCGTCTGCCTTCGGCTCAGGTCATGATCCCAGGGTCCTGGGATCGAGTCCCGCATCGGGCTCCCTGCTCCTTGGGAGCCTGCTTCTCCCTCAGCCTCTCTCTCTCTCTCTCTCTCTGTCTCTCATGAATAAATAATAATAAAAAAAATCTTTAAAAAAAAATAAAATAAATAAAATGTGAAGACCTAGGGCACCCTGCTGGCTCAGCTAGTGGAGCATGTGACTCTTGATCTTGGGATTGTAAGTCTGAGCCCCAAGTTGGGTAGAGAGATTACTTAAAAATAAAATCTTTAAAAATGATAAAATATAAAGACCTTAGATATTGCAAATTTGTTAGAGACCATTATTACCACAAGTTATTATGAAAACATAAGTCTAATGATCTAGGTATAAAAGCAAGAACTCCAAAAGCAAGTAATCTTTATCATGATAAGAAATTATATAAAAAGGGGTGCCTGGGTGGCTCAGTTGGTTAAGCGTCTGCCTTCGGCTCAGGTCATGATCCCAGGGTCCTGGGATCGAGTCCCACATCGGGCTCCTTGCTCAGTGGGGAGCCTGCTTCTCCCTCTGCCTGCTGCTCCCCCCTGCTTGTGTGCGCACGCTCTCTCTCCCTCTGATAAATAAAATCTTAAAAAAAAAAGAAATCTGGAGTGCTTGGGTGGCTCGGTTGGTTAAGTGCCCAACTCCTGATCTCAGCCCAGGTCTTGACCTCAGGGTAGTGAGTTCAAGCTGCACGCTGGGCTCCACACTGTCCTGGAGCCTACTGGAAGGAAGGAAGGAAAGAAGGAAGGAAGGGAAGAAAGAAAGAAGGAAAGGAAGAAAAGAAAGAAAAAGAAAGAAAGAAAGAAAGAAAGAAGGAAGGAAAGAAAAGAAAAAAGAAAAGAAGAGAAAAGAAAAAAGAAATCTAGATTAACACATCTTAGATGTCTCTTTGCATGGAGCCACATAAAGTAGGCCTTCACAAACTGTCAAACTCAGGTCCTAACCTCAGGTCAGTTTCACCTAAATACAACAGAGAAGCTAGGTCTTCCTATTACCTGCTTTCAATTCCAAATTTGCCTTGTAAATTCACTACTATGAAAGGTGCTTTTCCATTTAACGTTGGTCATTCATGCTACATTTTAGGATATCTCCTAACCTGGAATAAGGAAGTTCTTTGGTACATAGAGCAATATGAAAACAGTGGACTATCCTGTACAATGGATGCCTGCACTTTCAGTTTACACTGCCTTGGTTAGTATTTGTAGAAAACGGTCTTTCAGGTCTCTTCAGTTTTATTTAAATACACACAGGGACTTAGTATGTTCCACTGATGAAATGTAATTCAATTAAATACAGAGCAGCTGGAATGTGCTGGCAAATGAGGTAGAGTTTTTGCAGGCTCCCTAGGATGCTAAAGGGTAAAATACAGGGATAGAATTTATACTGCCGATTTTACCTGGGCAGTAGAATATTCTACTGGATGGATGAAATGGTGGTATTTGAAGGCTTTGCCAAATTCTAGGACCATTCAGTAACTGAATATTTGACACTGACGGGAAGGTGGTTGCAATAAGATCTACCAGGCTTAATGCTAAAAATATTTATGTGAAAAAAACATGAGAGCAGAGACAAGACTTTAGAAATGAACATCTAGATCTAGTCATCAGGCATGTCAATTTTGGTGATGGCTTAATATTAACTGAACCATTGATATAAAAAAGAACTTTAAAAACTCTTTCTCTCAAACTTCAACAGATCAGCCACTAACAACCTGGCTTGATAAGGGCATGCCTGCAGACAGCAGGTTGCAAAGCATGCCCTGGTTTGCTTTCACTGAGACTAGGGAGTTTCAGGAATAGAAGCAGCAGGAGAAAGAGAGCTTCTGGCATATTCAAAAGCCATTTCTGACATTGCTCTATTAAAAAGGCATAAAGTCGGGGGCGCCTGGTTGCCTCAGTCGGTTAAGCATCCGACTCCTGATTTCAGCTAAGATCTTGATCTCAGGGTCGTGAGTTCAAGCCCTTCACTGGGCTCCGTGCTGGGTGTGGAGCCTACTTAAAAAGAAAAAAGCATACAGTCATTCCAAGACTATTATGTATGCTAAGTTGTACTTTACTTCCCAAGATAAGCACTGTATATCCTGTATCAGGGCATTCCTGATACACAACTCCTAAACAAAACAGATCCTCTGTCCAAAAAGGCATTGAATAGGACACTAAACATGGATAGTTTAAACATATACCTCTAGGCAGAAATAACTATGTACGCCTCATATTTACAAAGCACTTTTCAGATCTAATAACTTATTTGATAGTTAAATGAACAGTCCTGGGGCACCTGGCTGGCTCAGTTGGTACAGTACGTGACTCTTGATATCAGGGTTGTAGGTTCGAGCCTCATGCTGGGTATAGGGATTACTTAAAAAAAATAAAATAAATGGAACGGGGCACCTGGGTGGCTCAGTCGTTAAGCGTATGCGTTCGGCTCAGGTCATGATCCCAGGGTCCTGGGATGGAGTCCCACATCAGGCTCCCTGTTCTGCAGGTAGCCTGCTTCTCCCTCTCCCACTCCCCTTGCTTGTGTTCCCTCTCTCAGCTGTCTGTGTCAAATAAATAAATAAAATCTTAAAAAAAATAATAAATGGAACAGTTCTTCAGGGCCATAAAAGTTCTTTGAGCTCTTCCAACCTCCTATGAACCCCCAAAGCTGTCCAGCACACTTACATTTGTTTCTTCATGGTAACTACTTAAAATATTTTTTTTAAGATTTTTATATTTTTAAGTATTCTGTACAACGTGGGGCTCGAGCTCACAATCCCAAGATCAAGAGTCACACACTCTACTGACTGAGCCAGCCAGGCCCCCCTAAAATATTTTCCATTTGCCTCAAATCTCTCTACTCCCTTTCCTGCTCTCCCTACCCCTTGTCCTTGCCACCTCATTTTCAGCAAATTAATCAGCTCCGAACTTCACAGAAAGTATAGAAGTCATTAGAGAGGAATTCTTTGCCAATAAACCTATCACTTGACTGCATTTACATACACTTCCTCCTTCTCTCCTACCAGATTACCTTCCTACAAGGTAAAACTCATTCCTCCAACCTGCATTTCATTTGTCTTTCCTCCTTGGGGATCTCAGGGACCTCTTCTGCAAACAACCCTTTCTCTTTCTCTACTAGTTCCTTCCCATCAAGAATTTTAAAAATACAAAAATAAAATCAAATAAACAGAATCTCACCTCTGATTTAGCTACTAGTCTCTGTCTTTCCTCCTTATCTAGACTAGATAATTTTAGCTAGATTTCTTTTGTTTTTTTTTAAAAGATTTTATTTATTTATTTGAGAGAGAGCATGAGCGGGAGCACAAGCAAGGGGAGCGGGAGAGGGAGAGGGAGAGTAGACTCCCTGCTGAGCAGAGACTTCGACAGGGCTTGATCCCAGGACCCACTGATCATGACCTGAGCTGAAGGCTGAACCACCCAGGTGCCCCTTAGCTAGATTTCCTTAACAGTTGTTACTAACAATACTTCCTGATTTCCCACTACCATCTATCTGGTTTCGGCCCCTAACTCTATGGAAACTGCCCTGGCTGGTCACTAATCTCCAATTTAACATAAAGTTCAATGGCCATTCCTAGGTATTTATTTACCCAATGAAAATATATGTTCACAAAAAACTTGTACAAGAATTGTCCATTGCAGTTTTATTCATAATACTCCAAACTGAAAAGAACCTAAGTATCCATCAATTAAAGAATGGATAAAAATGCTGTGATAAATTTATATAATGCAGTATTAACAATAAAGAGGAGGGGCGCCTGGGTGGCTCAGATAGTTAAGCGTCTGCCTTCGGCTCAGGTCATGATCCCAGGGTCCTCGGATCGAGCCCCACATCGGGCTCCCTGCTCAGCGGGGAGCCTGCTTCTCCCTCTGCCTCTCTCCCTGCTCATGCTCTCTCTCTCTCTGTATCTCTGTGTCTCAAATGAATAAAATCTTAAAAAAAAAAACCAATAAAGAGGAACAAATTACTATACATACAATAACAGTGATGTATCTCAAAAATATCGTGTTGAGAGAAATAAGCCATATACAAAACAATACATATTGTATTATTCCATCAATATAACTTCCAAGAACAGGCAAAATTAATCTACAGTGATAGAAATTAAACTGTGGTTACAAGGCTGGGGGATCTTCTTTTGAGTGATGATCATTTTGGGTGGATACAACTGCCGAAATTCATCAAATGGAACACTGAAGACTATACCTTAGATTTTTAAAAAGTTTAAAAAAGGACCTAATGTGGCAATAGTTAAACATTAAAAAAAAATGTAATGGAGATTTTTCAGTTGTAGCATACTTGATTTAATACCACTGACCTTTTATCTACTTGGAACACTTCTCTTGCCTTGGCTCTGCGGCATCCACATGCTCCTGGTTATCTCGAACTTCCTAGCTAATCCTTTTCAGTTTCTCCTGTGGGTTCCTAAAGACTGAGGATCCTCAAGTTTCTGTCCTAGTTTGTTCTTTCATTTTATACCCTTTTCCTCTTGAACAATCACATCCATTCCCATGGCTTCAAAGATCTCTGGAATTTATAAGCTCTCTAAAATCTACCAGTCCTTTAAGAGTTACTGATCTATCTGTTGCTCACTGGCCTCCATGACCTCCATGGTCCACAGTCACCTCCATCTCAACAGATTCCCATGAAATTCTCCTTCTGCATTTTCTACCTCAGTGACAAATGCAATCACCAATCCGGTAACTGAAATCTCCCTTATTTTCCAGCCAATCACTAATAACTATCACTCTACCTCCTAAATACTTATCACATTAATTCACTTCTATTAGGGGCGCCTGGGTGGCTCAGTTGGTTAAGCAACTGCCTTTGGCTCAGGTCATGATCCTGGAGTCCCGGGATCGAGTTCCGCATCGGGCTCCCTGCTCAGCAGGGAGTCTGCTTCTCCCTCTGACCCTCTCCCCTCTCATGCTCTCTATCTCATTCTCTCTCTCAAATAAATAAAAAAAAATCTTTAAAAAAAATTCACTTCTATTAGACTGTCTTAATTGAGGCTACCATCATACACTTGGATTATTATATCAGCCTCCTAAAAATCTACTCCCACGTTCCTCCAATATAATCTCCACAGTGCAGTCCAAGTGATTTCAAACCCAAACACAGCAGCTCTCTGTCTCAAAACCTTTAGTACTCTCCCATTTCCCCAGAGTCCAGATATTATGAACTGGACTCTAGTAAACTTCTCTAGTAGGTTGGACAACCATTCCAATTTGCCCAAGACTGAGGAGGTTCCCGGAATATGGGGCTTTCCATTTTGTTTTAAGGGGCGGGAGGTGGGGGATATGGACTTGGTTTTAAAACTGGGATAGTCTTGGGCAAATGAAGACAAGTCAGTCACTCTATCCTCTAGTCTTGTTCTAGTCACAACCTCCTCACATTCTATATCCACCCAATCTTGATTAAAATTCTAGTAGTTAGGGGTGCCTGGGTGGCTCAGTTGGGTAAACATCTGCCTTTGGCTCAGGGCATGATCCTAGGGTCCTGGGATCTAGCCCCACATCGGGCTCCCTGCTCAGCAGGAAGCTTGCTTCTCTCCCTCTCCCACTCCCCCTGCTTGTGTTCCTTCTACGCTGTCTCTGTCAAAAAATAAATAAAATCTTTTAAAAAAGGTAAAATAAAATAAAATTCTAGTAGTTAATACTATCATTTAATAATATAAATAAAAATAATAATACAGAAGCGCCTGGGTGGCTCAGTCGATTAAGCTTCTGCCTTCGGCTCAAGTCATGATCCAGGGTCCTGGGATGGAGGCCCGAGTCGGGCTCCCTGCTCAACGGGGAGTCTGCTTCTCCCTCTCCCCTTCCCTCCTGCCTGTGCTCTTTCTCTCTCAAATAAAATCTTTTAAAAAATTAATAATACAAATATATATTAAACAGCAAATGATAAAGATAATAACTAACCCTTTCATAATACTTATATATGCCAGGAATCGCTACTAATTCATTTAATCCTTCTAGCAGTCCTATGAATAAAGTACCCTTTTATCCCAATTTTGCAGATAAAGAAAATAAAGCTCAGAAAAGGTGAAGTGGTATCCTTAACTTCGCAAAGTGGCAAAGTCTAACTTCTAACCATTTGACTCAACAACTCTTACATGGGCTAGTGGATTATTTGCCACTCCCAGAAAAGCCCAATTTATCTCTTGCATCTAGGCCTCCGTATATTGTTATTCACACCATCTAGAACTCTTCCTCCTTTCTTTACTTTGCTAAATTTTTCCAGTCTGATTCCACCAGAAAATTTTATCTGAACTTCCCAAACTGGGTCAGAATGCTTTAGATGTATTTCCCATGATACTCTGTCTATACATAACACTTATTACAGTATACTTTAATTACCTGTTCTTCTCTAGAGCAGAAGCAGTGTAACTACAGTAACGAGCTACTAGAACAAAATGTCTAAGGAGGATACCCCTATAGATAGATAAGAAAGTGTGGGTTGTACTTCAGAAGGAATGCTTATGAGAGGTAGTATAACATACTTAGGAATGAGGACTCTGGAGCCAGACAACCTGCTTCAAAATCTCATTGTACCACATACTATCTATGTGACCAAGGCCAAGAACTTAACAGCTCTGTGCCACAGCTCTTCTATCTATAAAAGGAGGGTACCTAACAGAGCTGTTATAAGGATAAATATAAATTGCTTAAAACAGCACCTGGCATTACTACTACTTATCAGTTTTAGGCTAAATGAGAAGAGATTACACAGCTCTATGTCTCTGTCTATTCACTATTTTCTCCTACTACTGTAAAAGGGTACTGCAGAAGCAAGCAAGCAAAAACAGGCTTTGGAGATGCATTATGCAAGAGGAACTTTCCTCTTATTCTTTTCACTTTAAAAATATCTTTACTGAGGGGTGCCTGGGTGGTGCAGTCAGTTGGGCATCTGTCTCTTGGTTTCGGCTAAGGTCATGGTCTCAGTGTTGTGAAATCAAGCCCTTTCTCTCTCCCTCTGCCCCTGCTGCTGCACCCCCCGCCCCCCCCCCCCCCCGCACTCACTCACTCTCTAATAAAGAAATCGTCAAAAATGTCTTTACTGAGGGGCTCCTGGGTGGCTCAGTCGTTAAGCGTCCGCCCTGGGTGGCTCAGTCGTTAAGCGTCCGCCTTTGGCTCAGGTCATGATCCCAGCGTCCTGGGATCCAGCTCTCTGTTCAGTGGGGAGCCTGCTTTTCCCTCTCCAGCTCCCCCTGCTTATATTCCCTTTCTCGCTGTCTCTGTCAAATAAATAAAATCTTAAAAAAAAATAAAAAATGTCTTTACTGAGATATAATCCACACACAATATTTACCCATTTAAGGTAGACACAATTCAATGGCTTTAGTATATTCAAAGTTGTACAAACATTGCCACAACATACATTCAGAATATTTTTATCACTTCCAAAAAGAAAACCCTATCTCCCGCCAACCCCCCCCCCCCCCGCCCCTGCAAAGCCCTAGGCAAGAATCACTAAGCTACCTTCTATCTCCATAGATCTTCTTCTGGATATTTCATATAAATGGAATTACACAGTATGTGGTCTCTTGTAACTGGCTTCTTTCACTTAAAATGTTTTCAAGTTCATCCATGTTGTAGCATAGATCAGTATTTCATTCCTTTTTATTGCTGAATAATGGTTCATTGTATGAATGTACCACATTTTATTTATCCAATCATCTGAGTTGTTTGTATTTAGATATTTGAGCCATTTCCCAATTTTTGGCCATCATGAATAATGCTACAAATATTGGTGTACAAGTTTTTGTGTGGACATAGGTTTCAGTTCTCTTGGGGATATGTATATATATGTATGTATATAATTGCTGGGTCGTATGGTAACTCTATGCTTAAATTTTGAGTAACTGTCAAACTTTTCCAAAGCAGTTGCATTATATTACATTCCCAACTAGCAATGTTATCAGGTTCCAATTTCTCAATTTCTCTTCTTAACAGTTTATCAGTCTTTGATTACAGCCATTCTTGTGTGTATGAAGTGGTATCTCATTGTGGTTTGATTTGCATTTCCCTTATGGCTAATAATGTTGACCATATTTTCATGTGCTTATTGACCTTTTGTATATCTTCTTTGGAGAAAAATCTACTCAGATCCTTTGTCTATTTTTGCCTGTTTTTTAAATTTAAAAAAATCTTTAAAAAATTTTAAGTAGGCTCCATGCCCAATGTGGAGCTTCAACGCAAGACCTCGAGATGAAGAGTACATGCTCTACCAATTGAGCCAGTCAGGCGCCTCTCCTCTATTTTTTAAAATGGGTTGTCTTTTTATTGTTGAATTGTAAGAGTTCTTTTTTAAATTTTTTTTCTTTTTAGATTTTATTTACTTATTTGAGAGAGAGAGAGAGAGAGAGATAGTGAGAGACAGCACAAGTGGGGAGGAGAGGGAGAAGCAGGCTCCCCGCAGAGCAAGGAGCCCGATGCGGGGCTCGATCCCAGGACCCCGGGATCATGACCCGAGCCGAAAGCAGTCGCTTAACCGACTGAGCCACCCAGGCGCCCCTGTTGAATTTAAGAGTTCTTTATCTATTCTGGACTTTATATATTCTGGATGTTAATCCTTTATCAGATAGAGGATTTGCAAATATTTTCTCCCATCCTGTGGGTTGTCCTCCTATTTAGCCTCGAGAAATGGTTTCAACAAGGGATAAAATAAGAGATGCTCACCTTGAAGAATCTTTAGATTTTTAGTTTTGAGGGATATACTTCTACTCTTGGTATACTTCATTTTCCAAATCACCATTTCAGTCTGGAAATGGACTCCATTTTCAAATTCAGTGCATATTTTGGAAGCTTTTAAATTTTTATTAGCAGTTAGTCTTTTTTCAAACTAAATATTATCTTGAACCCAAATATAAGAAAGAGCTAAAAGTGGAATTTTATTATAAATGCATTTTTTTAAAAGATTTTATTTATTTATTTGACAGAGAGGGAGAGAGCACGAGCCAGGGGGAGAGGCAGAAGGAGAAGCTGACTCCCACTGAGCAGAGAGCCCGACAGGGGCCGGACCCAGGAACCCCGCAATCACGACTAGAGCCGAAGGCAGACCCTTAACAGACTGAACCACCCAGGCGCCCCTATAAATGCATATTTTAAGATTTTATTTGTTT
Source organism: Zalophus californianus (assembly GCF_009762305.2). NCBI lineage: Eukaryota > Metazoa > Chordata > Mammalia > Carnivora > Otariidae > Zalophus > Zalophus californianus. Next base: position 64,933,225 of record NC_045605.1, on the reverse strand, counting down.
GCTAGAGAGAGTGAGAGACAGTACAAGCAGAGGGAGTGGCAGGCAGGGGGAGAAGCAGGCTCCCTGTTGAGCAAGGAGCCCGATGCGGGGCTCGATCCCAGGACCCTGGGATCATGACCTGAGCCAAAGGCAGACGCTTAACCGACTGAGCCACTCAGGCATCCCTATAAATGCTTTTTTAAGTGCAATCCTTTGACTTTATTCACTCAATGAGAATAAGACTGCTTAAATTCAAAATTTCAAATCAAAGTAAGAGATGCCAATAGCAGGTTTATGCAGCCAATATACTGAATAACCAAAAGAAACAGAAAGACAATCATGATTCACACAAGATTAGTTCAGAGGATAACCAGGTTTTTAAAATTCTCATACTATGCTTCAGTTATTTAACTGATCTATCAGTGTTAAAGAACAGTATTAGTTAATGTTTCAAGTTGAATCACTAGTTGTAAAAGATAGAGGGAACATACAGTATAGAGGCCCTAGGTACATCTTTTTTGTGGAAAACAACTCTATTTCCACTGAACATATAAAGTAGAAAGGGCATGACGTTTCTATATATATTTAGATTTTCTTAGTCTCATATTATCTATTCAAACCTGAGAGTGGAAAACTGAACACAACCTCAGGGTACTAGGGTTGAGGAAAAACAGCCTACCAGTTGTAGCCTACTGGAGTGATGATATACTAGAAATGTATTTTAGGACTCTTTCATTAATTTCTGTAAAAAATAAGATGCCACGGACGCCTGGGTGGCTCAGTTGGTTAAGCGTTAAACCAGGTTAAAAACCTGGTTATCCTCTGAACTAATCTTGTGTGAATCATGATTGTCTTTCTGTTTCTTTTGGTTATTCAGTATATTGGCTGCATAAACCTGCTATTGGCATCTCTTACTTTGATTTGAAATTTTGAATTTAAGCAGTCTTATTCTCATTGAGTGAATAAAGTCAAAGGATTGCACTTAAAAAAGCATTTATAGGGATGCCTGAGTGGCTCAGTCGGTTAAGCGTCTGCCTTTGGCTCAGGTCATGATCCCAGGGTCCTGGGTTTGAGCCCCGCATAGGGCTCCCTGCTCAGCGGGAAGCCTGCTTCTCCCTCTGCCTGCAGCTCCCCCTGCTTGTGTGCTTTCTCTCTCTGACCAATAAATAAATAAAATCTTTGAAAAAAATGCCAACTTAAGGAAACTACACATTTGTTCTCACAAAATAATTATGTACCTATTTCAATCTCTTTTGTTTAAAAGTAGTTTAAAGCAAACAGCAACCACCACCACCACAACCTTATGTTAAAAAAATAGAAATCTAAGTATTTTGTAAGAAGGGATTGCTCTTTTTTAAGATTTTATTTGTTTTACAGAGAGAGAGACAGAGACAGAGACAGAGACAGAGACCGGGAGAGACAGTGTGTGTGCACACAAGCAGGGGGAGGGAGAGGGACCAACAGGCTCTGCGCTGAGCATTGGAGCCCAATGTGGGGCTCAATCTCAAGACCCTAAGATCATGACCCTGAGATCATGACCTGAGCTGAAATCAAGAGTCAGATGCTTCACTGACTGAGCCACCCAGGTGCCCCTAAACCCATTCTTAAATTCGCAGCAGGGCAATTGCTAACTCCATGACTTTTATACTGCAAACCTTTCTTTTCCATCTCCTAACACATTAACTATTGCAATAAGCTCTTTACCACTCTCTTTGCTCCAATCTCATCCTTCCAGTCTAATAACACTGCCAATTGTCTTATATTGTTTTTATACACCATTAAAATTTTCATTGTATACAACACTGTAATATAAATTTAAAAGTTAAAAAGAATTATTTCCGGGCGCCTGGGTGGCTCAGTTGGTTAAGCGACTGCTTTCAGCTCAGGTCATAATCCTGGAGTCCCTGCATCGAGTTCCGCATCTGGCTCCCTGCTCTGCTTCTCCCTCTGACCCTCCCCGCCTCTCATGTGCTTTCTCTCTCTCTCTCTCTAATAAATAAATAAAATCTTAAAATAAAAAAAGAATGATTTCCAATAGCTTAACAAATCAAATCTTTTCATTTTTCCTGGTTTTCTACTCTAACTCTTGCTATCCATATGCATACATAACTTTTATAGCATTGTAATTATAGTATAGATAACGTTTTGTATTCAGTTCTTTTCATTTCTGTAAAGTATTCCAAGTTGCCAAATAATCCTCACAGTGATTAATTTTAATTCACATTTAACAAATTAATTTTCCTCTCAAGACATTTAGCATTTTTCTCATTACATGCTAGGCACATATCATTTTGTCATAAAAAGCATTCTTGGGGTGCCTGGGTGGCTCAGTCGTTGGGCATCTGCCTTCGCTCGGGTCATGATCCCTGGGTCCTGGGATTAAGCCCCACATCGGGCTCCCTGCTTGGCGGGAAGCCTGCTTCTCCCTCTCCCACTCCCCCTGCTTGTGTTCCCTCTCTCACTGTGTCTCTCTGTCAAATAAATAAATCTCTTTTAAAAAAATAATATTTTAAAAAGCACTCTTTTAATTAACATGTTTATAAATAAATATAGTTTTTTGGGCTAGGGGTATGAAGTAGATTACATCCTTAAATTCCAGGTTTAAGATTACTGGATGAAAAACTGAGCAATTTTATGACTACTAAAATTTGCTGCCATTACTTTTTAAAAGTGTTGCACTGACTGCCCTGCCACCAGTAACATAATGACTATGCTCACTTTACCACATCTTACTGGCCCTGGCTATTACACTGGACGCTCCAAGAACAGATGGATGATTAGTCAAAAAGACTAAAGGGAAGCATAAAATGATGTATACTTTAAATATTTTATTTTATTTTTTTAAAGATTTTATTTATTTATTTGAGAGAGAGAGAGAATGAGAGATAGAGAGCACGAGAAGGAAGAGGGTCAGAGGGAGAAGCAGACTCCCTGCCGAGCAGGGAGCCTGATGCGGGACTCGATCCCGGGACTCCAGGATCATGACCTGAGCCGAAGGCAGTCGCTTAACCAACTGAGCCACCCAGGCGCCCTAAATATTTTAAATAAACATATTCACTCACCAATTTTTGATAGAAGGTCAAGGCCCTTTCTCTGAGAATTGGGCATGTGGATCTATTCAGCATAAACTTTTTTACAAAAATCACTAGCATGATGCATTCTAGTTTGGGTTATTTTTATTATTTTTTTAAAGGGTTTTGTTTTGTTTTTAGATTTTATTTGAGAGAGAGAGAGAAGCAGCAAGAGGAGGGGCAGAGGGAGAGGGAGAAGGAGACTCCCTGAGGAGCAAGGAGCCCTTTGTGGGACTCGATCCCCAGGACCCTGGGATCAGGACCTGAGCCGAAGGCAGATGCTTAACCGACTGAGCCATCCAGGTGCCCCAAGTCTGGGTTACTTTAAAGGAGAGCAAGAACTTAAGATCCTTTCAAATGAATCCTGAGATAGAATCCTCCAGATCTGAACATTTCCCCCTATGATCATTTATAGTTGTACTAGTCCAGTTCCTTGGTCTGACATTCAGGCTACTTTCCAATCTGGCTCCCGTGTACTTTTTGAATTTCATCTCCTATTATTCTCCTTTAGGTCTTTACGTTTACCATGATCAACTACTAAAAAAAAATATGTTAAATATCTAGGACTGATATTTTGAGCAGTATATGTATACATGCACACATGTGTGTGTTATACATACATGTGAATATGTGTATACACACATGTATATGTATTAAGTGTGTGTGTGTGCACACAAGCTTTTAGAGATACAGAGAGGTAAAAAAGAAGTGGTGTTTGACTTTAAGAAACTCATTCCATGGTGGGACACAGGTGAAAACAGGTCATTAGGGGCACCTCAGTGGCTCAGACAGTTAAGCTTTGCTGTCTGCCATCAGCTCAGGTCATGATCCCAGGGTCCTGGGATCAAGCCCTGTGTCAGGCTCCTTGCTCAGCAGCGAGTGTGCTTCTCCCTCTGCCCCTCCCCTTGTTCATGCTATCTCACTCACTCTCTCTCTAATCAATAAAAATAAAATTTTTTAAAAAAGGTCATTAAAACACAATGTGGGGGGGGAACCCCACAACAATTAGAACAACTATCAATACTTTAAACGCAAATCTTCAACCAAGTAATTCTTGGGACTTATTAGACACTCTCAAGTGTGCAAAGTTCATTGTATTATTATTTACAATAGTAAAAAATAGTCAACAATCTAAAAGTGCACCCAAAAGAATAAATTATAGGACATCCATAAATGAAACATGCAGACATGAAAAAGAATGGGATAAATATGAAATGGTAGGAAATATATACAAGATATATTGCAAGTGGGGGAAAAAGCAATTGCAGAAGAGTATGGTATGACTGTACTCATGTTTTTTAAAATGTATATAAATATCTGTATATGCTAGTATTTACATTTGAAAACTCAAGTGGTGGGAGGTCTGGGTGGTTCAGTCGGTTAAGCTTCTGCCTTGGGCTCAGGTCATGATCTCAGGGTCCTAGAATTGAGTCCCACATCTGGCTCCCTGCTCAGTGGGAACCCTGCTTCTCCCTCTCCCACTCCCCCTGCTTCTATTCCCTCTCTTGCTGTGTCTCTGTCAAATAAATAAAATCTTAAAAAATATATATAAAATAAATAAAACTACTTAAAAAAAGTTACTATAAACAGAAGCATTAACAGAGTAAGGAGCACCTAACTTTGCCTCAGGGTTGCAAAAATGACGGTATGTAAATTTGGGCATAAAAAGACAAACAATTCCTAGGGGTAGAAGTAGAAAGGGCACAGGGAACAGCTTGTAATTGTCACTGGCTCTTCCACAGTGCCTCTGTCCCTCACTAGCCAGACCTCAGTCATCATTTGAATCCTACAGTATTTGCTATTTGGCTTGTAGCCCAGGTCACCGGGAATTACAAATCACATTTTTATTATCACAGGTTTCATCTGTATATGGCTTAATAATTTGCTGGTATGCTCCGCATTTGAATCTTGCTCAGTTCCTGGGCAATTAACCTGCTGCTGAGCTTCCGTTTTCTCTTTTGAAAAAATGGGAGAATATCCACCTGATAGGGCTATTGTAAGAAAGGAAATAAATACATAAAGACCTTAGCACTCAAGATGTACTCAAAACCTGCCAGTTTTCTTTCTGCAGGTGAAGAAAGTGAGGTTTACAAACTTCGTTTGTGGCTGAATGGCTTGATTCCTGATATCTACTGCTCCTCTCTCCTCTTAGCAGTCCTAAAAATCCCACATCCAGTCTGCCCAATTAGACCATAAGCCTTCTAAGGTAGGAACTGTGTTCTATGGGTCTTTAAAAATTTGACACCTAAGATTATATACTCAATAAATATCTAATGAGTTTAACATAACTCATGTTGCAGAGTGCTTTACAAATGTCCTCCACTGTATAGATCCAGTCATGCTGACCTTCCTGCTTTAGCACATACTGTTCTGTGTCACTTATCTAAAATATCCATTCTACCACCATTCCCTTATTCTTTACCACAGAACTCTATCTCCTTCATAGTACTTATCAGAATTTCTAAGTGAACTCTAAGTTCTATCATGGCTGGGCCCCCATCTGTTGTTCACCCCTGAATTCTCAGTGCCTACAAGAATGCCTGACGCATGGTATAAACTTACTAAATATTTGTTGAACAAATGAATACAATTCGTATAAAGACATGGCTATTTGGGGCGCCTGGGTGGCTCAGTTGTTAAGAGTCTGCCTTTGGCTCAGGTCATGATCCGATCCCAGCATCCTGGGATCAAGCCCCGCATCAGGCTCCCTGCTCCCCAGGAAGCCTGCTTCTCCCTCTCCCACTCCCCGCTTGTGTTCCCTCTCTCGCTGTCTCTCTCTCTCTCTCTCAAATAAATAAAATCTTAAAAAAAAAAAAAAGACATGGCTAATTAACTGCCTGAGACAGGTCTAAGACTAGGTCTTCTTTTATTCTAATGCTCTTTTCATCATGCCTCACCTTTTATAATATGCTATTGTACTGTGCGTATATAGCATATATAAACTGCCATTCATTTAAATGATTCCAACTTCTTGTGACCATTACATCTGCACTATATAAAAAAAACTCTATTTTGCAATACAAGGCCAAACGCATTCATTGTTATTTAAAGATGGGCATAAATAACACAAAAACTTCCCTGCTATCCCATATTATGTACAGTATTCAAAATACTGTATCTTTCTAAGAACTACAAACGCTTATATTTTAAAAGTTAAAGAAGTTAGGTATGTGGTATGTTAGTGAATAACTCAGCTAAGAGACTAGGCTTGAGCCAATCACTGGTTCAAGTCATACCTTTGATGTATAATAAATGGACAAGTTACTCCAAACTTCAGTTGACTTACTGTAAAACAGTGATAACACTAGTACTTGACTTAGGTTCATAACGAAGATAATAGTTTTATGTATATATGTAAACCACTCAACAAATCACTTAACTCAGTGCCTACTGGAAATTAAGTGCTAAGTAAAGTGGTATTTTAAGTACAAAAAAAGTAGTTTGTGGCGTTAAATGCCTGTGTCTACACATTAATGGACAAGTTATTTCCAAAGAGTGTAGAGTTCCCACTGCAGCATAGTTTTAATATAATTTATTTCATGAAATAGTTGATAATGGGATTTTAGTTTATTTATTTATAATCTCTACACCCAATGTGGGGCTTGAACTCACGACCGGGAGATCAAGAGTCGCATACTCTACTGACAGCCAGCCAGGTGCCCCTGCAGCACAGTTTTAAACTGGGATTAGATTTATGGAAAAGTGTGGACAAAAGTGTATCACTGCTTTCAATTTTTTTTTCTATGAGGGAGAGGGAGATTTCTCAGTCTAAATCCATCTTAAAAACAAAATCATTTTGATTGACAGTACAATAAAGTTTAAAACACTGTCTTATAAAGGCCATCCCTTAAAATGAATGCACACTAAGCATAGAAAGGAGCAACCACACAACACAACACAACTCTTTAAGAAATCATTATGTCCTGAAAGCAAGCCAGGGGCAAAAAGACTCAGAACTAAGTAAAACCTCAGGTTTAAACAAAAACAAAAACAAGAACTAGATAAAAACTTCAAAATTAAGTAATCACAAAAACCTCAGGACTCAGAAAGTTCTCCTGAGGCACCTGGGCGGCTCAGTCAGTTAAGCTCTCTCATGCTCTCTCTCAAATAAATAAATCTTTATTTTTTTAACGGTTTTATTTATTCATTTAAGAGACAGAGAGAGATACAGAGAGAGCGCAAACAGGGAGTCAGAGGGAGAGGGAAAAGCAGACTCCCTGCTGAGCTGGGAGCCCAACGCAGGGCTCCATCCCAGGACAAGAAGATCATGACCCAAGCCGAAGGCAGACGCTTAACCATCTGAGCCACCCAGGTGCTCCTTAAATCAATCAGTCAATCAATCAATCAACCAAGAAAGTTCTCCTAACATAATCATAAACTGCATATGCATCATAAGTAATAATGGCTAAAGTAATGGTGGAGGCATAATTCCCCAATCTAGCTAGGTCATCATTCCATGAAGAACATGATGAATGCATATTCCACTGCAATATCCCAGCTTCCAGCAAAGGGCTAGGAACATTTTACAAATCATCTATTTGATAAAGACTTTTACACAAAGAAGGCTTACAACTCAATAACAGACAAACAATCCAATTTCAAAATGGGGAAAAGATCCAAATAGACATTCTTCCAAAGAAGGACATACAAATGGCCAACAAACACATGAAAAACATGCTTAACAACATTGCGAAATGCAAATCGAAATCACAAGAGATACCACTTCATACCCACTAGGATGACTACCATCAGAAAGACTGATAATAACAAGTGTTGACAAGGATATGGAAAAATGAGAACTCTCACACTGCTGAGAGGAATGCAAAATGGTGCAGCCACTTTGGAAAAATCTGACAGTTCCTCAAAACGTTGAGCATAGTGTTATCGTATGACCAAGAAATTCTACTCCTAGGTATATAAAAATCTCACAGAGAAGAAAATGTATGTCCACACAAAAGCTTGTACACAAATGTTCACAGCAGCATAACAGACAAAAAGTGAAAACTCAAATGTCCATCAACAGATGAATGTTTAAATAAAACTTAGGTCCATACAATGAAATATTATTTGGCAATAAAAAGAAATGAGGTACTAACACAAGCTATAACATCAATGAACTTTGCAAATATGCTGTGAAAAAAGCCAGTCACAAAGCCCACATACTGTGTGATTCCATTTACATGAAATGTTCAGAATGGGCAAATCTGTAGATTAGTGGTTGGGGAAGGGGGCAGGTTTAAGGATAAATGGGGAGTAATTTAACGGGTAGTTTCTTTTAGGGGTGATGAACATGTTTTAAAATGGACTGTGGTGACGGGGGCACAAAATTTATTAAACCTACCTAATTACATACTTCAAATGTGTGAATTGTAAGGTATATAAAGTATATCGATAAAGATATTATTTTTAAAAAATAAAAGGGTGCTATAGAAAAAATAGCCACTCAAGTATCTGTAAACCGCCAAATAATTTCCAAAGTAGTTAAAATACACCTGGATAAAATTAGTTATGCATCTTAAGTGATCTCATCACCTGTTCTCTTACTAAACACTTTAATAATGAACTTAAACTAGGCATCCAGTAAGAGCAAACATTAAATACTGCACAGATTTTTAACTCAGCAAAACATGCATCTTCTAGTAACACTCAGAAAAAAGACCACAACCTTGAACCTACAATTTTTCATCACACCCCTACTTGATCATACCAGCTGATTAAACACTTCAAAGCAAAGACTGAAGCGGATTTTAAACAAATAATGGGTTTAGCAATGGTATTCTTCCTATTTTTTGCTTAGCTTCGTTAATGGGGGAAAAATGTTTTAAAAGAATCAACAGGGGAGGGAATAAAAATTGGTTCACGTTCCACAGTAATATAGGACAAAGCAACTGAAAGATTCGTTAACTCTGGCCAAAACCGAGAAAAAAGGGCAATGATAAAACTGACAACTTCTAATATTCGATGTTAGGCCCCAGTAACCTAAAAATTAAAAAAAAAAAAAGTGAGAGAAACAAGAAATTTGTGCACGATATGGGTGGGAGGAAATTCTGGGTGCGATCTGCAGACGGGATCCTGAGCGGGTCCTGGGCCAGTCCTGTTGCCGACGTCGTAATGGGGCCTGGTGCGGACCGTAGCCCGGCGTCGGCGTCCCAGCCGGAGGAGCTCTGCCTCGGCGGCGTCTGGGGACTCGCCCCGCGCGGAGGTCAAGCCGAGAAGCGCCGCCAGGCTCCCGAGGGCTCCACCCTCCTCTCTTTCACTCCCTCCCCTCGGCGGTCCCCTGAGGGGAACAGGCGGGGCGCAACGCGCAGAGACAAGTGGGGGGGGGGTGCGTCCTCAGCGAGAAAAGCTCCGCCGCCCCAGAGTGGCGGCCGCGGGTTATTAATAAACTCCGCTTCTGCCCAGGCGCCGCTACCGAGGCCGGCCGTAGGATCGGCAGGGCCTGCGGCGAAGGCTGAGCAGCCGGAGTCAGAGCCCGGGCCCGAGAGGGCCCGCGCCGCCGCGCTGAGGGCGGCGGCCGGGCGGAGAATAATGCACACTGGGTAAAAACACATTTATATACGAACCTCCGAGAAAATTTTCCAACAATTCCTTCGTCCGACCACCATGCACCAGGACAGGAAACAGCCGCCCGGCCCCCAGGCCCCGCAACCCGCATAGCGAGTCTGAGGCCCCGCCCCAGCCTCCATTGGGTGATCATTACGTCACTCACGAGACGCTTCCTGCTTACCATTGGCTCAAATTTAGGCGACGCGAAAGGAGACCGCCTTATTCACGCCCCCTTTCCGTGACGTTAGCCTCGTCTGGCCTTGCAGCCAGCGCCTGAATGGTTCGTGCAAAGGGCGGAATCAAAGTTCCTGTGTCTGACTGGTTGGCAGAACCGCTCATACTAGCGAGATACCGCCTCGCTGACAAGTGATATATGCCGATTCTGGGGCCCCAGCGGGAGGCGCCATTTTGTAGCGAGGGAGGGAGGCTGGTCCTTGTGACTAGCCGGGAGGGAGATGGGGTGACAGGCGCCATTTTCCCCACAGGGGCTAGGAGGTGGCCTTGGCTCTCCCGGTGGGCTTCCTGGAGCGCGCTCTGGAGATTGGATGGGCTTTGCTTAGGGATTGCCGAGTGTCGCCCCGTTGGGAGGAAAGTGGTAGGGAGGGCTAGGACAGAAAAAGACGCCTGACCGCTCCCTGGGGGCTCTCGGTGCCAGCTGAGGCCTTTGGTTTGGGGAGAGGGCTCTGCTTTCCCAAGAGCGGCTGTATGCCGGTCACTGGCTGCGAAGCCTGCCCGCGCTTTTCAAGTCGCCGCGGCATCATTTGGTGGGGGAGTGGGTCTCCTCCCCCTGCCGAAACTCCGATGGAGCTTGGCAACAGGGCGGTCGTCTGTCTTAGTCTCTGCTGGGAGACACTGTGGATATTTTGGTGCTTTCATGTTGCTTAGGTTCTAAATTTGAAGTGGGCTGTAATGGTGTCGCTGCCTTCGTTTGCTTTCCCTAGTCTTTGTGTTGCGAATTAAAGGAAAGTGAAGAGGGCGGGAAAAGCATTGACTTGGGCTCCCCAAAACTATTAAGAATGGCTACAAATTAGTTGTGAAGTTTAGGTAATAGTTTCTTGTAACTCTCACCCAGACTTTTTCTAAACTATTGGCAATACTAGTCTTTTCAGGAATATTCATTGTTCATTTGCTTTGACAACAAGGCTGAGTAAAGGTGAGATAGTGTGGAGACAAGATTTATTCAGTAGGACATTCCAGTTATAGAATCAGACTAAGAGAATGAGGTGGCTGATCGCTTCAACACATTTGTGACCTGCTTACAAAAACCGGAGAGCTGAATGGTGCTTGATTTAGTGGCTTGCATTTTAGGTGATTATGGAATTGCCAAAAAATTAAAGCAAAAGGATGTTAAAAATAGCCTACTAACTGAGTCTGGTTTGAGATTTTAACGTTACCTTCTTTTTGGTGGGGAGTGGGGGTCGACTAACCCTTACCAAAGCATGGTTGCATAATTGGTGCCCAAACTCCATTGGAAGGCAAATAGGACTTTGAATTTCTTTTGAATACATATTCTTTAGGTGTTTAAAGTAGTTTCTATTTTTTACGCCCTTATAAAGATGAAAAATGTGACACAAAACTGGATTAGGGTTACTTGAAGCTGGAGTAATTGGCTTACAAAATAGATATGTACCCAATGGATACATTCTCTTTGTCAGAAGTGAAGTTCAGATGAAAAACAAGGTGTTTTAATTTACTTTCATTCCCTTCCATCTGCATTTTATAAACAAATGTCAATCAAAATACTTTTATGTAGTTTAGCCAGTTATTACTGAGTCCCATGCCTTTAGTCTATTTATTAAAACACTGTAAATATAAAATCTTAAAAAGAATTTAAAAATCACCCTGTAGTTATAGATTGCACCTACAGGACATCTTTGTGTCCCCAGAACCTTCTGAGTGGTTGTAAAAATTGAATGGTGGTGGATAGGATGCTATAATTCTAATGATTCAGAGAAACCTTAATTCTGATTTTGTGACAGGTAATGGAATTTTGTGTTAAAGAGTATTTACCAGTGACTATAGAACAGTGAAGTGTACGTAGTATTCAGGGCCATTCATAAACTTCAATTTTCCTCAAATCACCCCGTCTCATATCTTAATACATTTTGTCAAATTAATGGCTTGTTGAAAATACTTTACTTCCGGGCGCCTGGGTGGCTCAGTTGGTTGAGTGACTGGCTTCGGCTCAGGTCATGATCCTGGAGTTCCAGGATGGAGTCCCACGTCGGGCTCCCTCCTCAGCGGGGAGTCGGCTTCTCCCTCTGACCCTCCCCCCTCTCATGTGCTCTCTCTCTCTCTCTCATTCTCTCAAATAAATAAATAAAATCTTTAAAAAAAAAAAAAGAAAAGAAAATACTTTACTTCCAATCAGTGCTGGTCTAGGCTTTTAGATAAAGCTGAACCATTTCCTTAATTTTATAAATAGGCTAACATTTCTAGCGCCCTTTAAAAACTGTTACCATCATGTTTTTAAAAACATTCCTTTCAGTACCTCAAAACTTTCTAGGAATGTTTGGTTTTGGCATATTTGTATACTGACATGACCATTAAAGTATTACATGCACAGAAAAAAAATACAGAGAAAGGATGCCTTAAACTCTTAAAAGTATCTCTGGGAGGAGATATTATAGGTCACTTTGATTTATTAAATTATTTCTGTAATAAATTTGAATTTTTTCATCATGAATTTGTAGTTTTTTTTTCAATACTAAAGAATTTAAAACCAAACTAGTAGCTTGCTCTCCATTAGGGGTTGTAGTTATGGATGTGTCACTTGTCTCAGAACCTGTTAAGTAATCTGTAAGGTAAAACCACTTAATCTCACAGTGTAATTGGGAGGATATATGATAATGTAGATAAATGTAGCACACTGCTTATCAGAGATGCTTCTTACATACTTAATGTTAGCCTGTCTCTAATTCTCACCTTAATGGTATATATATAGCAGTGGTTCTTTTTTTTTTTAAAGATTTTATTTATTTATTCGACAGAGAGCAAGAGAGGGAACAGAAGCAGGGGGAGTGGGAGAGGGAGAAGCAGGCCTCTCATGGAGCAGGGAGCCTGATGCGGGGCTCGATCCCAGGACCCTGGGATCATGACCTGAGCCGAAGGCAGACGCTTAACGACTGAGCCACCCAGGGACCCTTACAGCAGTGGTTTTGAAGCATCTTGATAATGCCTATGAGATTCAAATGAAAGCTATGAAAGATGTACTAAAAAGTTCGAAGTTCTGGGATTCCTGGGTGGCTCAGTCGGTTAAGTGTCTGCCTTCGGCTCTGGTCATGATCCCAGGGAACTGGTATCGAGTCTTGCATTGGACTTCTTGCTCAGCAGGGGAGCCTGTTTCTCCTTCTGCCTCCAGCTCCCCCTGCTTGTGCTCTGACAAAATCTTAAAAAGAAAATAAAAATTTTTTAAAAATGAAGTTCCGGAGCACCTGGGTGGCTTAGTTGGTTAAGCGTCCGACTCTTGGTTTGGGCTCAGGTCATGGTATCCAGTCCAGCCTTGGGCTCTGCTCAGTGGGGAGTTCGCTCCAGATTCTCTCTCCCTCTCCCCCTCCCCCCACCAGGCTCACACTCTCCAAAATAAATAAATAAATCTCTCTAAAAAAAAAAAAAGTTTAAATCCATAGGGCTCATGGACCCAGAGTTGAATCCTTGGTCTGTAATAAACTCATTGAATTAACCTCAGTTCAGCTTCCACATTAATCAAGGTTTAATTAGAACATACTTTACGAAGTGTATGATTAGGTTATTTAAAACATTCCAATCTCAGTTCTCAGTATATATGCTGACGTAAGCATAGGTATCATAAAACTGGTAATGTGACTAATTGCATGATTTCCCTTCAAGCTGATCAATAATAATGCCAATATGAATGCAATTTTTTCTTTTTACCAACTCTATCCTTGGACCAATTTATTAACCCTATTTGAAAAAAAATCACCCAAATAGCTTCAAGGTTTACCAGTTGTGGTTAATGTGTTGCTTAGTGGCAAACTAAAAAGAAAATACACTTTTCATTCACAAAGTATTATAAATCTTCTAAAGCCTCTTAAGATTTCAGGTATTCCTTTGAAACTGGCTACCTCGATGGCGTTCTAGCTATCATTTTGGCTTCTAATTAACATTTACTTAAATTTAAAGTAGAGCATTACAGACAGAAGGAAAACCAGTTTAATACGCATCATAAATCTGCAGCATTTCAGCAGAATAAGTAGTTAGTCCAGGAATGAAACCACTGGTTTTAACATGATTTTATTTTTCTGGGAAAATAATCTTAAAAAAAAAAAAGATTTTTAGAGTATGCAAGCAGAGGGAGAGAAAGAGAGAAGCAGAATTCCATAGAGAGCCTGACATGGGGCTTGATCTCAGGACCCTGAGATCATGACCTAAGTCAAAACAAGAGTCAGATGCTCAACGGACTGAGCCCCCGGGGCACTCCTGGGAAAACAGAATCTTGAGACAAAGTGAGAATTTTTTTTTAAAGATTTTATTTATTTATTTGACAGAGATTGACACAGTGAGAGAGGTAACAGAAGCAGGAAGAGTGGGAGAGGGAGAAGCGGACCTCCCATGGAGCAGGGAGCCCGATGCGGGGCTCAATCCCAGGACCCTGGGATCATGACCTGAACCGAAGGCAGACGCTTAACGACTGAGCCACCCAGGCGCCCCTAAAGTGAGAATTTAAAAAAAAAATTTTTTTAGGGGCACCTGGGTGGCTCAGTCGTTAAGCGTCTGCCTTCGGCTCAGGTCATGGTCCTGGGATCGAGCCCCGCATCGGGCTCCCTGCTCGGCGGGAAGTCTGCTTCTCCCTCTCCCACTCCCCCTGCTTGTGTTCCCTCTCTCGCTGTGTCTCTCTCTGTCAAATAAATAAAAAAAAAATATTTTTTTAGAGAGTGAGCGAGCGTGCACGCACGGGCCTGGGGGTGGGGCAAAGAGAGGGGGAGAGAATCACAAGCTTACTCCCCAACAAGTGTGGAGTCTGACAGGGGACTCAATCTCATGACCCTGAGATCATGACCTGAGCCAAAATCAAGAGTCAGACGATTAACTGAGCTATCCAGGCGCCCCAAGAATTTTTTTTAAAGTGAAGCTCATGTCTCCAAATAAGCAGTAAGATTGGTACTATTTTATAGAAAAACACTTAAGTGCTGTAATTTTTTTGAGAAAAAAAGTTTGGCTCAGTCTTAAATTCCTAATACTATGTATTATATCAAAAGATACTGGGACACCTGGGTGGCTCAGTTGGTTAAGTGTCTGCCTTCAGCTTAAGTCATGATCCCAGAGTCCTGGGATGGAGTCCCAAGCCAGCTCCTTGCTCAGAGGGGAGCCTGCTTCTCCCTCTGCCTGCCACTCCCCCTGCTTGTGCTCTTTCTCTGACAAATAAAATCTTAAAAAAAAAAAAAAAAAAAAGATACAACAGTGATGCAACATTTACAGGAAAAAAAAAGAATTTTAAGGATCTCCCTCCAAAACTTTGGCACCAATTACAGTAATAGGGCTGTTTGACAGGGTGATCGGATTTAAAATATGAATGGGGCACCGGGCTGACCTAATTGGTGGGGCTTGCGACTCTTGATCTTGGGGTCATGGGTTTGAGCCCCACAATGGGCTTAGAGTTACTTAATAAAAAAAAAAAAAACCAAAAACCAGGAACTAATAGCAAAACAAAATATGGGGAGATACAATCTCTGTAATTACTCCCAAACTCTAGACTATTACAACTGAATAACCATGAGTTAAACTTTTTAATTTAGAAACATTTCAGGTTACTTTTTAGAGAACTTTAACCAAATTTGACTTTTAAGAAAAAACTGAAAATTGAGATAGTCTATAAAATTCACCATTTAAAAATGTTTGCTTTAGTAGTTTTTATATATTCACAAGGCTGTACAAACCATCACCACTGTCTAATCCAAAATATCATCCCCAGAAGAAACCCTGTGTCACCCATTAGCAGTAATTCTTCATTCCTTCTCCACTCCCACAGCCACCACTCTGTCTCTGGACTTGACAATTCTAGACATTTCATATAAATGGAATGTTTTGTCTGACTTCTTTCACTGTTTCAAGGCTCATCCACATTGTAGCATGTAACAAACAATACTTCATTACTTTTTATTGCCTAATATCCAACTGATTGTATGGCCATACATTTTATTTATCCATCCATCAGTTAATAGTTATTTGGGTTGTTTCTACCTTTTGACTATAATGCAACTATGAACAATTGTGTGCATGTTTTGTGCAGACATGTTTCATTTCTCTTCGTTATGTGTATCTAGGAGAATTTCTGGGTTACACTATTTTCAATCTTCTGAGGAACTGCCAAACTTTTCTACAACAGATAAGCATTTTCATCTTATCAGCAATGTATGAGGGTTCTAATTTCTTCACATCCTTACCAAACTTGTAATGTTCACCCTCTTGATTACAAACACGTTAGTAGGTGTGATGTATCTCCTTGTGATTTCCCTAGTGACTAGTGATGTTCAACATCTTTTCCTAGGATACTGGCCATTTATCTTTGGAGAAATTCTTTTTTTTCAGTAGGCTCTACGCCCAACATGGGGCCAGAACCCAAAGATCATCACATGCTCTACTGACTGAGCCAGCCAGGTACCCCTTGATTTGTTTTTAAATTGGGGTTTCTTTGTTGTTAAGTCCCCTGTATATTCAGGATTTGCAAATATTTTCTCACATTCTCTGGGTTTTTTTAACTTTCTTTCACTTTCTGGTCCTTTGAAGCAGTTTAAAATTTTGATGAAGTTCGAGTTACCTGTTTAACCTTTAATTGCTTGTGTTTTGATGTTAGATCCAAGAAACTGTTGCCTAATTTAGTCACAGAGATTTATGTCAATTATTTTTTCTTAAGAGTTCTGGAGTTTGAATGTTTAAATCTTTGAACCACTTTGAGTTAATTTGTGTGTATGGTGTGAAGGTAGATACCCAGCTGTCTCAGAATCACTTGTTGAAAATATTATTCTTTCTTATATTGAATGGTCTTGGCAACCTCATCAAAAATAAACCAAAGGGGGGGCGCCTGGGTGGCTCAGTTGGTTAAGCGACTGCCTTCGGCTCAGGTCATGATCCTGGAGTCCCAGGATTGAGTCCCACATCAGGCTCCCTGCTCAGCGGGGTGTCTGCTTCTCCCTCTGACCCTCTTCCCTCTCATGCTGTCTCTCATTCTCTCTCTCAAATAAATAAATAAAATCTTTTAAAAAAATAAACCTAAGGGTTTATTTCTGCTCTCATTTTTTTTTTTAAGATTTCATTTATTTAATTGACAGAGAGAAAGACATACACACAGAGAGCAGGAACACAAGCAGTGGGAGCGGGAGAGGGGGAAGCAGGCCTCCCGTCGAGCAGGGAGCCGGATGTGGGGCTCCATCCCAGGACCCTGGGATCATGACCTGAGCCGAAGGCAGTCGCTTAACCGACTGAGCCACCCAGGCGCCCCTGGACTCAATTTTATTCCATCAGTCAGCATGTCTATCCTTACACCAAGACCCCTGTCATGACTACAGAATCATGTTGGTTTTCAAGATTATTTTGACTAGTTTGAGTCCCCTGCATATCTATACAATTTATGTTTGTCATTTCCTGCAACAAAAAAAGTAGCTGTGTCTTTATAGGGATTACACAGAACCATAAATCAATTTGGGGAGGACTGCCATCTTCATGATACTGTTTTTCAATTCATGAATATGGGACGTCTTTCCACCTGTTTAGGTCTTCTCTCAATAGTGTTTATAATTTTCACAGGTTTTTCAGTTTTGCTAAACTTTTTGATGGGTTATAAATGGAATTTCCTTAATTTCACTTGTTGTATAGAATACAACTGATTTCTGAATATTAACTTTGTGTCTTGCAATCATGATTAGTCAGCAGCTTTTTTGTGTGGGGATTCCTATAAGCTTTCTACAAGATCACATTATCTGCAAATAGTTTCACTTCTTCCTTTCTAATCTAGAAGGAAGCCTTTTGTTTCTTCTTGCCTAATTGCCCTGGCTAGAGCCTTATCCGTATAATGCTGAATAGAAGTGGCAACAGGAAACTTGCTTGTCTGGTTCTTGATTGCAGGGGTTAAGTTTTTAGTTTCTCATCATCATGGCCATTAATTAGCTTTAGGTTTTTGGTAATGCTTCTTTTCAGTTTGAGGAGTTCCCTCTTGTATTTCTAGTTTGAGTTTATTAAAGGATTTTAAAAGAAATCTTAAGACTCAGATAGGAAGCATTTAAATACAGGATCCAAATATTGAGTATAACAATACGAATATTGACAAATTTCAATCTATATGTGAAAGCAGAGTCTAGACATATATAAAGGAGTGGTCACCTATGCTTAAAAAACTTGGAAGGGAGGTGTCTGTGTGTCACTTCCAAAAAAGTTACTTAAAAGACAGTTTCTCCTTACATATTACTAAAGTCCTGGATTTCTAACTGGACACCTAGTTTCCCTTTATAAGAACCACATTCACCAAAATGCTACTGCAAGAGTGGCCAACCTCAGCAAGGGTAAAACGTAGAATTCAGGAATGCTTAAAAAAAAAAAGTCACAATCTTCACCAAATTTTAAATTATATAAAACAGAAATGACATTTTTGTGATGGATGTTTTAATGTAATTTTAGGCCATTCATTTTACACTTATGGAATGCCTACTATGCTAAGGCATTGTGTTAGATCTTCCCAAAGACATGGTTTTGTCATATTAATACAGTTCTTAATGACTTTTTCTTCATTCTTGCTTCAGGGCCTACACGTAGGGCTGTGATTTGGCCACCCCTACTCTACACTCTGGTCTCTTCCAGAGGAGAGGACAGCAGTCACTATCTTGATAAGGTGTGTTAGCTTAGCAATCACCATTTTATTACCTGGAGAGAAACAGATTAACTTCCTTTAATGGTGATAAATGAGTATGCTTTGAAAAAAAAAATAGATGGCTTAAGTTTAACAAAAAGTGAAGATTCTACACTGTCAGCCATTTGACAAAACAAAAATTGAAACCCAAACAAAATCAAAATTAACTTCTATAAATTAAATAAGTTACAGGTTAGTGAAACTGTGGGAAAGGCTGTATATTAAATAATATCTGCATGCAACCAATTACAAGTCTGTAAATACTTTTATCCAAAGTTCTACAACCTTATCCAGAAGCACTGACAAATATCAAGGTGCATAATCTGTTAAGAAACTATAATTTGATGTTAAATTTAAGGGAATACTGTAAATAACTGATATATATACATATATATATTTGATACATTAGAAACTAACACTTGAAAACTAATTTTAAGGTCTTTAATATCAATTAAAATCTATAAATGGAGATTAGTTTGGATTGTATGACAGAGGAGACAATAAAACTTATTCTCAAAGACATACCAATACATTTTCTTAGAATAAAAGCTAAGCAAATGAGAATTTTCATACTGTGCATGGGAATAACTAAAACCTTTATTAGATATGGTTTTCCAATAACAATGTGAAAATTGGAATTATCAATTCAAAGAGCATTGAAGTCTGAAATTTAAAAAAGTAGACTAGATATTAAGGGATAAAAGGTAAAGGAAGACGAAAATGTTTAATACTATTCAATATATCCCCTCTGTACACAATGTTGCATATATACAACTACTCCATTTTAATTTTATTGATTTTATATAATAGTGAAATCCCCTTAAGCAACCTAGGGTATACAGATGGTGTCCAACTTGGGGGAAAAAAAAGTAGAAACACACTTGATTAACAGTTTTCACCCACACATTTTAGACAGACAACTTTTTTTTTTTTTTGCCAAGATTTTCATAGTAAATTCATAAATATAGGAAATACTTTCACTCCTTCAGTGTTAAAATAGAAAACCAAACAGTGCCAACAGCAGTGGCTTAATTATTGGCATACAAGAAAAACACAACACCAATGGGTTTTCTTCATTATGCATTTTAAATATCAATATGTGCATTTGTTTCATTTTTACAGTTATAAATTTCCTAGTCTGTTATAGACAACAGCATTTAATAGTTTTGAATCCATTGAGATGTTGCTTTCAATTTGAAATATTGTGTGTATACATGTATATAAAAAAATAACCCAATGTATGACTCATCTGACAGATGTTTAAGATCAATAAAGGCTTATTTTTCAACATGCAGTTAGGAGAGAAGGAAGCAAGGCAACCTCTCCACATTGTCTTTGTTGCTGGCTTGTTTTTGCAGTGGTATCAATAGTGGTTTTGGAGGGAACCGTGTGCCTTCAGCCTAGCTATTTAAGATCAGATACCACAATCAACAAGAGGGGTAGGGAATATGGGCGGAGGGGAATATGGGCAGGTGTTAAATTTTAAAAGTGTGCATTTTGCACTCTTTCTAGGTACAGGATAAAACAGGCCAATGAGGGTAAAGTTTTATAATTAGGAAAAAACTGCAATCAAATCAAGACATAATAGCCGAATTAAGTTCTTTTAATAGATTGCATATATAGATGTTTAGCCATACTCTTTGATCAACTCTTTAAGAGTAGAACTTTCTATCCAATTTACATGCTTCAAATATCACCTTTCTTATTTGATACAGTAAGGTCTTGTATCCAAGTCTCCACTTGTACACTGAGAGCTTTAAGAAAAAACAGGACACAGAGGGAGTTGCCATTTTTTAGCAGCAATGAAATATCACTAACCCCTTTTAACATACCGAATTCAAGTCACTATCAGAGGTGAGTGCACCACAAAGTCACCAGGTACAAAATTGCTAGTTCATTTTTAAATTAATAACCTGAAATTACCCTGCCCCCCCACCCCATTACATCCCTTCTTTTTATAAACAGCAAACATTTTGCTATTTTATACATAGGCTAGCAGGCTTGTTTCAATATGAAAGTGCTAATTCATTTACAGATTTTTTTTAATCAGTTATGTAGTGCTACAATAAATGTCCAATAATCTACATAGGAACAATCTTTGATGAATGAAAATGATGAAGACTGAATAAGGCTATCGATTACCTTATCTTATTTACATATAAAGAATAGATACCCAATGGTGAGGAAGAGACAGAAATTGGACAAATACTCATAGGTGTAAAAATTACATCTACCTTTGAGCTTATACTGTAAATGAGACATTTTAAATAGTCCTGTAGCCCATGCCTATTTTTTCCTCAGAAAAAGAAAAGCTGCCTTCATGACATCCCCTCGTTTCAGATTTCCACAGTGTCACTTGAACTTTCAGTCAGAATCTTACTTTCTTCAAAAAATAAAGAAAATACCACCCCCAAATTACCACCCTCCCCCCCGAAATCCCTCTGGTTTCTTTTTCAGTGCCAAGTTGCATGATCAGGTCCAACCTCCTGGGGTTTTTTTTGTCCATCTATTGATCAATTAGTTTAGAGTAGATAACATGAACCAGTTCTGGAACCACTACTAGGAGGAACACAAGCTCTTCACTACAATCACACAGCAGGAAAGAAAGTGATAACTCAATTCATCCCTGGTGCCGGGCCTCCAAAATTGAAAGAACTTGGCACAACTGGAGCACTGAATTTGTATCCTCCATGCTTCTCAATCATTTTGGATTCTAAAAAAACAAGTAAGTGAAAGTTTAATAGAATATTTGATCATTTTACTACTTTGGAGAAGAGAAGGAATTGACAGACATTAACAAAAGCTTAAACCCACTAGTTCCAAAGTTGTCCTCTCCCTCCTTCTCTTATACAGGAGTAAGAGAGGGGAAGGGGTACATTATAGAGAGACGATAAACCCTCATGTTGTATGCTGTAGACTTCTTAGCCAACTTTCACTTTCTGATGTTAAAAAAAAATCTTTAAATACACCTTTCTGAGTCAAATACTGAATCAGAACTCAAGTCTTCAACAAAGGGAGTAACAGCTAATGAATCTAGTGCAGGGAAATCCAAATATAAAATACCTTAGAAAGTTTTGCCTTCTTTGTAAGGAGGATACTATTTTTAATATTAAACTAATCTGACTAATAGTATTAAGACCTATAGAAAATTGTTAGGCTGTGTATTATCTAAAATGTCCTTTCCTGAAATGCATACTGAAATGTTTAAAGATGGTAAGATGTGATGATGTCTGGGATTTCCTTTAATATTCCTAAGAAAAAGCATAGTTTTCCTAACCTAAAATTTTTTTTATACTTTTAATAGAATTTTCCACTATTAAGTCATCACTATGAGCTTGAGCAACTTTATCAAAGCTATTGCACACTGAAAGCAGTCTTTGACTACACTTAAAATCAGTCAACTATGGCCAAAAACAGAACTCATTTTCTCATTTCATTCCTTTATTCCTTCATAATTCCTTCACCTGTAACAACTGTACCTTTTAAGTAATTTTAAATCATTTAATATAAAATGTTAAAGCTGTATCAAGTCATCAATTGCACTAAAGAGGGTTTGTGGTCAATTGACATACCATGGGCTGCTCTTCTTTGATCAGCCAGTGTTGCTATATCCTGCAACTGTTTTCTTTGTTCTTCATTAAGACCATGAGTCAAAGCCTGATACCACACAGGATTACGATTTTGTATAGCTATCAAAAAGAAAACAAGGGGGAAAGGGCAATAATATGAGAGGCCTGGTAGTTCCTTTCTAATATGTTCCTTCTACTTCACCTCCAGTACTGAAATTCTAATCTACTTTATATTTCCCCCAAAATAATTTAAGTTACTTAAGTTATGTATGAAACAAAAGATATAGGGAGAA
Organism: Zalophus californianus; assembly: GCF_009762305.2. Taxonomy (NCBI): domain Eukaryota; kingdom Metazoa; phylum Chordata; class Mammalia; order Carnivora; family Otariidae; genus Zalophus; species Zalophus californianus. Next base: position 64,910,907 of record NC_045605.1, on the reverse strand, counting down.
AAAAATTCTGGTTTGGCTTTATGCTGAAAAAAATCTAATCATTCTCATACTTCATATCTCTAGCAAGAAATCAGAGCTGAAACCAGTACTTATATAATTAAGTAACAAAGTAGAGAAACTTTAAAATAACCCAACCTATACAAAAGATTCACAGTTAAAAGCAATTGATCAAGGCTACTTTGGTTAGAATTCTCAAATCCCGAAATTAAAAAACAAAAATCAGAAACATTAAGTAGATCAAGAAAGAAGTAAATGGTACAAAATAAACGCCTTATTTTATTCTGTACTGCCCCGTCAAAAACCTTTCTTAAAAACATGTCTTTTTCCAATGGTAGCTCTGCAATACTTATAATGCTCACGTTTTATATTATAGCCTAAAATAATGGTCAAACCCAATCTGTAATAAGTGGATAACAAATTTTCCCAGCATGTGACAAGACCAGGTATTAAAATCTCAGTGTTGGGCGCCTGGGTGGCTCAGTTGGTTAAGCCACTGCCTTCGGCTCAGGTCATGATCCTGGAGTCCCAGGATCGAGTCCCGCATCGGGCTCCCTGCTCAGCAGGGAGTCTGCTCCTCCCTCTGACCCTCCCCCCTCTCATGCTCTATCTCATTCTCTCTCTCAAATAAATAAATAAAATCTTTAAAAAAAAAAAATCTCAGTGTTGGGGTGCCTAGGTGGCTCAGTCATTAAGTGTCTGCCTTCGGCTCAGGTCATAATCCCAGGGTCCTGGGATCGAGTCCCGCATCGGGCTCCCTGCTCGGCGGGAAGCCTGCTTCTCCCTCTCCCACTCCCCCTGCTTGTGTTCCCTCTCTCGCTGTCTCTCTCTCTGTCAAATAAATAAATAAAATCTTAAAAAAAATAAAAAAATAAAATCTCAGTGTTTCATAAAAACATGCACTAGATAAATTGACATATAAGGATATCAAGTTTGACCATGTATTTCCCTATTTCAATTAAGTACCTATACAAAGGGGTAGGTGGGTGCTGATTTAGAGAAAAAAGTTCTCTATAAAGACTTTCCACAAAAGAAGTTTTTCACACAGTAATTTTGAGGTATTTGGGGGGGAATCTGACAACCCATCACATGCTTTTCTATTTCTATTTTATTGCATTTACTATGCACAGGCCTTCTACTATAAACCATCCTTTGGGATTAACATGTATTTAAGTCTATAAAATACAAAGTCACAAAAACAAGTCAGTAATTCTTGGCACCTCCATCAATTCTTGCTGCCTGCCATGTAGCTCAGAAACCACTCCTTTGTATTTCTGTAACCTTGCATCATAATTGCTTTGTCATGGGTTTGGAAGACTAATGCCTTGGTTACCAGAGAATTTATTCTACAACAAAGTTATAATACATAGGAATGACAGCATAGTCGTAACTCTGTGGAGAAAAAGGTGTTTCAAATATAGTGCCAATTTTAATTTCTTAAGTTGGATAGAACGGAGATGTTATATTTTGTTGAAGTCCAAGTAAAGGATGGTAAAGCCACATACAATGTATTACAGGAAAAAAACAAAAGGGATTCCAAGACCATTAATGTTAAAAATGGTCAAATTCTCAGAAAGTTTAACTGTGGTTTTAGCCGGAGGGAAAAAAAAGATACACAAATACATAAACATGCAACAAACAGATTTAAGAATGGATACTTCTGGAGAAAGCTGAAAGGTTAGAAATCAGAAGTGGGAAAGAGGAATTGTCATTATATCAATTTTGAACTATACTATTTTCCTATAATGTGCATGTTTCAATATGACAATCTACATAACATAATAAAATGAGGAAATACTCTATGACTCTATGGCAACAGTAGTAACTTTGGATACTTTAGCTATTAATCCTTCAATCATAGTCGAGTTTGGATTTGATATCCCTAAAAACCCTTCTTTAAGTGATAGACACAAATAAGAACAGGAAGGTTCAGGGAAATGGATCATATAGAGCTATATGAATTACATATAACAAGTTGACTTACTTTGAAATATAGCTTTAAATATCTGATACTCATCAACAGGGTTATCTTCATCATCAATGATTGTGGAATAGCCTTCCAGAGCAGTCTCTTCAGCATCATCTTCTTCCCAATCTTCATCATCTCCATCCTCACCTGCTTGCTTAGCCAAAATCTCCAAATATTCTTGCCCATCTTCATCAATATCATCTTCATCACTCCCCAGTTCCTCTGCAAGCCATAAATAGGTGCATTTGTTAACACCGAAGTATTCTTACTCAACAAACTGACAGTGATCACAGTCAGTAAATTACAAATCACAACTGAATAAATTCAAGTTCCAGGAACTGGTGTTTAAATACAATATTCAGGGCGCCTGGGTGGCTCAGTCGTTAAGCTTCTGCCTTCAGCTCAGGTCATGATCCCAGGGTCCTGGGATCGAGTCCCACACATAGGGCTCCCTGCTCAGCGGGAAGCCTGCTTCTCCCTCTCCCACTCCCCCTGCTTGTGTTCCTGCTCTCACTGTCTCTGTCAAATAAATAAATAAAATATTAAAATAAATAAATACATACATACATACATACATACAATATTCAGCGGGGCACCTGGTTGGTGCAGTTAGTTAAGCATCTGACTCTTGGTTTCGGCTCAGATCGTGATCTCAGGATCATGAGATCAAGATCTAAGCTGGGCTCTGTGCTCAGCGCAGAGTCTGCTTGAGATTCTTTCTGCCCCTTCCTCTGCCCCTCCCACTCCTGCTCTCTCTAAAATAAATAAATATTGAAATAAATAAATACAATATTAAGCAATAAAGAGAGTAAAAAACTCTCATAGAAATCCAAGAAACCCAACCACAATTCCTAATACCAGAGGTTTGAACATAATAGGAGATTCAGCATTTGTGCTCTGGACCTTATGGTATATACCAAACCAAACACCAACAGTAAAATAATATAGTTTATGTTATATCATTTATTGTGAGTTTTTTTTTAAGGCTAAGTTGGTGAATCATAAAAAAATGGCAATACCTATCTTATTCTGAAACCATTACAATAATTTCTCTTAACCAACATTCTATCAATTTATACTCTTGAAGTCTATAGTGTCCTACAGGTGAAATGTATTAGCCAATAGCTGATCAAATTAATTTTATAGTGCAGATATACTTAGGTTTTAGCACTAACAGATGATAGATGTTTGCCAACAGCAAAAACCATAAATGCCTAGAACTGCTTTACATGTTGGGAGATCTAGCCAAAGTTCCTGCCTTCGCAGACCTTACACTCTAGCAGGAAGTAAGGCAGTCTTTCTATGAATGAATTAACACGAAAGAATTTGGGTATGATTCCACACTTCTTCAGAAGGGTTAAAAAAAACAAGTCCGGAAGAAACAAGAGCGCGGTGTGAACATGGGGAAGCAAAAGAAAGCCAGAAAGTATGCGACCATGAAGCGAATGCTTAGTCTCCGAGATCAGAGGCTTAAAGAGAAGGGCAGATTAAAACCTAAAAAGAAAGAAAAGAAAGATCCCAGTGCACTCAAGGAAAGAGAAGTCCCCCAACATCATTCCTGCTTATTCTTCCAATATAACACACAGCTGGGCCCACCTTACCACATCCTGGTTGATACCAACTTTATCAACTTTTCCATTAAAGCGAAACTTGACTTAGTACAGTCAATGATGGACTGTCCGTATGCCCAGTGTATCCCTTGTATAACTGACTGTGTAATGGCTGAAATCGAAAAACTGGGGCAAAAGTATCGAGTGGCTCTAACGATTGCCAAGGATCCAAGATTTGACCGATTACCATGCACACACAAAGGAACCTATGCAGCTGACTGCTTAGTACAGAGAGTAACTCAGCACAAGTGTTACATTGTGGCCACAGTTGACCGAGACCTTAACGAAGAATCCGGAAGATCCCTGGAGTTCCCATCATGTACATTTCTAACCATAGGTACAACATTGAGCGGATACCAGATGATTATGGAGCCCCACGATTCTAATTCTTAAAAGATAGAGTTCCTCTGCCTTCCTTTACCAACTTTTTCTGTTGCCAGTTCATATTAGCAATATGCTGTAGCATGAATTATTCTTCTTACCCATTTGCTCTGTTATGAGCTGACTGTAGTTAAATACTCACTTTTTGATGTTTTGAAATTGATATTTTGTATCATTTTAAATATTGTTGCATCTTTTTATAAATCAGATGATTGCTCATATAAAAAAAAAAACAAAAAACAAGTCTGCAGCACCTGGGTGGCTCAGTCGTTAAGCGTCTGCCTTCGGCTCAGGTCATGGTCCCAGGGTCCTGAGATCTAGTCCCACATTGGGCTCCCTGCTCTCAGTGGAAAGCCTGCTTCTCCCTCTCCCACTCCCCCTGCTTGTGTTCCCTCTCTCGCTGTCTCTCTTGTCAAATAAATAAATAAAATCTTAAAAAAAAAAAAAAGTCCACCGATTTCTAACTAGGTAAGTTTGGCTTTCTCCACCACAAATCCCTTACCTGTTTCATCATCATCTTCAGCTTCATCATCATCATCACTGTCATTCTCGTGTTCTGCATGGCAGGCATATGCTCTTTTTAATCCATTAAATAAAAGGATAAAAGCTGGCAAAATCTGTCCAGAAACCTGATTTAAAACTTGTGGTATTTGTTCCATATCAATAAGAGCACAAAGGCCCAGAACGCACATCTTTCTGTCATGAAGCCTAAAAAATAAAATAAAGATTTTCTTCTTTTTTTTTAATAAGCAGAGTTTCTCACAAAGTTAAATAAACAAAGATCCAATATATGTCACTTACCCCAAGAAACAATCAACATCATTAAGCCACTGTGTAATAAAATGATTTGTAACTGGTTCAACATTATTAGGGAAGCGAAGATTTTCTAAGGTGTTGAGAAGTAGGTGCGGATTATAATACAAAGCTGCAATGGCAACTTGCAGGCACATTGTCCGAAGTTCACTTGTCTTCACCTCTCTTGTCAGTCTCTCTAAAGCGGCTTCCACAAATAAGGGAATGCACTATAAAGAAAGACAGCAAAATATTCCAAAACCTTAAGTAACAGCAGTCTAACCATCCTACCCATATTAACTTGTTGCCTCTAACCTCTTTTTCTCTCCATCAGATGACCTAATAGTTTTTGCTATTGAGGCATTCACTGAGAAATCTAACTTTAGAGAAGACAAGTCTTCACTGGGCTATTAGAGCCTCACAATAGCCAGCTGGATTCTCAATATTCTTATTGACTAACCTTATTGTAGTAATCACTTCACAATATATACGTCTGTATCAATTCATCATATTGTACACCTTAAGCTTATATGTTATATTTCAATTATATCAATAAAGCTGGAAACTGACCACGGAAATTTAACAACTAAATTTATCTTACTGCGAAGTGATAATGTGACAAACAATACTCTCACAGCCTACTATAAAAAAATCTTACCTTGCATAACAGCCATAAAACTTGCCATATTTTCATACACATTAAACAAATGATCGTTATATATTGTTTAAATTTTAAACCAATAATTAAAAAATGTTATCTAGTATCATAATATAACAATAACATACAAAATACACAGCTGCCCCCAAAGAAAAAAAGGTGGAGGGAAAGATTCTCTCTATGAAGCCTCAAACGGGAATTATTAATAGTTAGCCTCACTGACCTGGTCAATGCCACGCCCTTTGCATTGTAGAATGATGACCTCTAATAATTTTGCTGCATGACACTCTGCATCTTCTCCTGCAACTCCCGTAAGAACCTGATCAACACAGAAATATAAAACTGCAATGAGACATCATGAAACCTTTAAATCAGAGAATATCTGTCCTCTGTCTATAGTCTTTGGAGTTTTTTAAAAATATTCTAATTAATTAATATAAATGATTACAATATTCATTGTACAGACTATAATCTAAAGCAACTGTGAGGATTTGGAGTCGCTGGTTGGCTGTATCTCTGCAATTGCACAGAGAGCTCCAGGCACTCTCAACATCAAAAACATTTATAACTATAATACAGTATCAGGGCAGACAGGGGCACCTGGGTGGCTCAGTCAGTTAAGCGTCTGCCTTCTGCTCAGGTCATGATCTCAGGGTCCTGGATCAAATTCCATGTCAGGCTCCCTGCTCAGCGGGGAGTATGCTTCTCCCTCTGCCCCTCTCCCCTCTCATGCCCACCCTCTCTCTCTCTGAAGTAAATAAATAAAATCTTTAAAAAAAAAAAAATAGGGCAGACAGAAGGCAAATATTTGTCAAAGGCATTACTGTGGCATATAGGAATCAGCCTCTTAGTTTATAGCTTTTAAAGCCCTTATTCTGTGAGACCCATATAATATGTTCACTATAATGTCATGTATCTTCACTCTTCACAATTTCATACTTATCACAGCACCAGCCTCAAGACATATATCCTTATATTAACTAAAAATGACCCACCTTCTTACACATACTATATATCATTTCAAGATACTTGGTATCAGACAGAAGTGTATCTGTATCAACTGTTACGTAATTATGGAGCAGAGGCATCATATCTGTATTAACAAAAAACATAAAAACATTAAAAATGAATTAAACTAAAACATAAAAAAGTAATAAAAGTTAAATATCTTTACTAATATAAATGCTGTTTCTAAAAAATCTCCTTAGAAAACGAAAGCAAATATGAGATTGGTCTGTAACAGAGAGAGAGAGAGAGAGAGAGAGAGAGAGAGAGAGAGAGAGAGAGAGAATAATGCAAAGGTATTATTATATATTGTACAAAAAAGAATGACAGAAGCAGGAGGGTGAGAATATGTGTTAAAGGAAACAAATCTAAAAGAATAACTAAATCAAAATATATAATGGAAATCAATGATATAATCCTTGAGCATCAACTACAAGTGAAAACATCTAAATAAAGAAGCATTTAGATTATGTTCAACTGTATACTAAAAATAAATCAAAATGGGGGGAAATCTTCAGTATTTCTATGTTGACTTGACTTACCTGTAAAATAATCAAAACCATCTTGCTGAAAAACCTCAAATACTAGAGGTAGCAACTGCCACATTTGCGGAGACACTTGTTGACACGTCAAACTATGTGCTAAAGAGAAGATCTCCTCGTAGAATTCTAAAGGAGAATATGGAGTCATTAGGACAATGCTGGCTGATATGAAAAAGCAGGAAATTCTAAACACAATTAGAGGTATATACCTAAGACATGCTGTTGTAAAACAGTTCCAATGACCTGTAAGCAGATTCCCTCAAGCTGCTGGGTTATCTAAAAAAGAAAAAAATTGTGTTACTACAGCATACCAGTGAATTAATCAATAAATAATGTATAACGCAATTCACTGCTTATTGAAATACAAAGTCAGTATCTTAAATCATTTTAAGTCTTTATTTTGAAGTGACTCATTATAAAATTGTGGGTCAATGTGGAATTGAAATTTAATGAAATACCATTATAATTTAATGAAATACTATTACAATAAAACACATAAGAAATCACTTGCACAGTATACCTAAAAACTAAAGGAAAAAATAGTATCTTGGAAAAATGTAAATAATTATGAAAATAAAAGAGCCACATCATTCTGCAGATAGATTACAGACCTTTTTGTGTCTAAATATAGACCAACTCAGCCCAGGTGTAATTGAAAAGTCACTGTCCAATGGCTTACAGAAAAATTATTTGAAAGAAGGCATTATTCCTACCACTCCCCCTAATTCTTAAATCACCTCTATTTATATAATTGTTAGATATAGTGAACCACACCCCAAGACCAAAAATACAAATTCCTCTTTAATTGTCAGTATGATCCTCAATCAGATCCCAAATCCCTGGAAGCCATCAGAATGTTTAAAGAGTGGGGAGGGGAGACAAGATAAAGTTTACTAACTGGATACAGAACCAGGACATCCATTTCAATTACATATACTTAAAACATTTTCAACTCTTCAAATATAGTAACAACTGATTTGTTAACCACAGACAGCTACAGAATTCCTCATGGCGTCTGCCTATTTCCAATTATAATGCAGAATACAAATAGTTAACCAAAAATCTCCTGTGGCAAAAGGCAATTTGCAGATAATGTGAAAATATGATTTATGGATATAAATATCTGCATGGAATTATAAACACCGAATTCAGGACCCTGGTTACTTCTAAGGGAAAGAAGGAGGGAAATGAGATGAGGAAGTGGTCCTCCAAGGGTTTCAATTACATCCATCTGAAATTGTTTTTTTACTGGAAATAAAGTCTAAAGGATATACTATAAAATGTTAAAACCTAATAAATTTGGGTGGTAGTTAAAGGGTACTGTTTATTGTTTTCTGTTCTTCACCCTTTTTGTATGTCTTAAATTACTTCATTTTTAAAAATTCATGATTACAATTCTCTTTCTGAAAGACAACTGTAAGAAAACTAGAAAGATGACAGTAATGATAGCACAACAATGTATACTTAACACCACTGAACTGTACACTTGAAAATGGTTAAGATGGTAAACTTTATGTTATGTGTACTTTACTATCATTAAGAAACATTTTTTTTTTTAAATTAAAAAGAAAAACTAGAAAGGCACTTAGTCGGCTCAGTCAGTTAAGCGTCTGCCTTTGGCTCAGGTCATGATCCTGGAGTCCCAAGACCAAGCCCCGTGTGCTTCTCCCTCTGCCCCTTCCCTCCATTCATGCTTTCTCTCAAATAAATAAATAAAATCTTAAAAAGGAAAAGAAAAAGATCTCGGGGTTGTGAGATCAAGCCCTGCATTGTGCTCTGCGCTGGGCATGGAGCCTGCATAAGATTCTCTCTCTGCCTCTGACCTTCCATTTAAAAAAAGGAAAACTAGGAAGGTTTTCCTAGGGACCACCACACTACTGGATCTGGATCTGAGAAAGGTAACCTAAGAGGCAGCCAAAATCCAGAGCCTTGAGATAAGGATACGGTAATACAAATACCTCCTTCCTATTCCTGCTAGTACTAAAGAACCTAAAATATTTATAAGATACCAATCTTTCCTTACAAAAGGGAACTAGTTAGAAGCTGGCACAATCAAGGTGAATGTCGAAGATAATCAAGAGAATTAGATAAGCCAGAGTCTTCCAAAAAAGCATTAGAACAGTTACTGAAAAATGGCTTTAAATTCCCTAAAACTTGGATCATTACCTGGATCAAAACCTTCTAACACTGAATCATTTTACCTCTTTATGATCTTCAACTACACTAAGAAGTGTGTCGATGGTATTCAGGATTCCCATAGCAGTAACTGCTTTGTCATCACTTCCTTCTTCATCTGGCCCAGTCTGGATTACCTGATTAAATGTCATTGCCTAGATTCAAGAGAATGTAATTTAAGCTTGCTGTTATAGCAGTATAAACACATTAACTTAATTTTTTAAAATGTTCTCACAGGGACAGCAAAACCAATCAATGTCACCATTGATTAATAATAATTAAGAGTCTCTGGGCTCTATAATCAAATGGTACTGCCACTTACTAGGTGACCTTAAGTTATTTTACCTGTTTCCTGACATTTCATTTGAGAATTTTATCATAGAGATACTTTGAGGATTAAATGAGGAAAGGCATACAAAGTGTTTAATATTATCAATATTCTTATTAATATTACTGGCTAACATTTGACAATGCCCAAACACAGGTATATTAATCACGGTTTTTTGTTACAAAATTCAATTGTTTTCGAACTTGTGAAAAGTAAAGGATGGAGTCCTAACTAACAATCAGCTTATTATAAATGCAATATACATATTTAAAGAATGCTGCTACAGTTATTCAAATATCTTTCCCATTTCAAAATCAGTTTTTCACAAAACTCTTTGTTTTTGCTTAACTCCAAAGCAAATACCAAGAGCTAGATTCCTGAAACCTCAATACTCAGGAGGAATATAAACTGCATCAAATAAACCACTGTATAGGGATTATGACTGGTAATTGTGGACATGTTCATATTTTCTATGACCCTTAAATAATTTACATTATTAATTCTCAGAAGCTTGGGGCTATGTACAGCAAACAAAGACCAACTAGTGAATAAATACTATCTATAAATTTCATTAAAAAAAAATACTGGGGCGCCTGGGTGGCTCAGTCATTAAGCGTCTGCCTTCGGCTCAGGTCATGAGCTCAAGGTCCTGGGATCGAGCCCCGCATCGGGCTCCCCGATCGGCGGGAAGCCTGCTTCTCCCTCTCCCACTCCCCCTGCTTATGTTCACTCTCTCGCTGTATCTCTCTCAAATAAATAAAATCTTAAAAAAAAAAAAAAACTATCTGGGGCGCCTGAATGGCTCAGTTGGTTAAGCATATCACTCTTGATTTCAGCTCAGGTTATGATCTCAGGGCTGTGAGCTGGGGCCCGGCATCAGGGCTCCATGCTGGGTATGGAGCCTGCTTAAGATAATCTCTCCCTGGGCACCTGGGTGGCTCAGTTCTTAAGCCTCTGCCTTTGGCTCAGGTCATGATTCCAGGGTCCTGGGATGGAGCCCCGCACCCAGGTCCCTGTTCAGCAGGGGATGGGGAGGGTCTGCTTTTCCTGCTCCCTCTGACCCCCCACCACTTGTGTTCTCTCTCTTAAATAAATAAATCTTTAAAAAAAAAAAAATTCTCTCTCCTCTCCCTCTGCCCCATTTGTGCTCTACTCTCTCTTAAAAAAACTATTTAGGGCACATGGCTGGCTCAGTCAGCAAATCATGCTACTCTTGATCTGAGGGTTGTAAGTTTGAGTCCCACATTGGGTGTAGAGATTACTTAAAAAAAAAAATCTTGGGGCGCCTGGGTGGCTCAGTCGTTGGGCGTCTGCCTTTGGCTCAGGTTGTAGTCCCAGGATCCTGGGATCGAGCCCCACGTCGGGCTCCCTGCTCTGCAGGAGGCCTGCTTCTCCTTCTCCCACACCCACTGCTTGTGTTCCCTCTCTCGCTGTGTCTCTGTCAAATAAATAAATAAAATCTTTAAATAAAATAAAATAAAATAAAAAAATAAAATCTTTGTGGCTCCTGGGTGGCTCTGTCAGTTAAGAGTCTGCCTTCAGCTCAGGTCATGATCTCAGGGTCCTGGGATTGAGGCCCGCATCAGGCTCTTCACTCGGTGGGGAGCCTGTTTCTCTCTCTCCCTCTGCCTGCTGCTCCCCTGCCTGTGCCCTCTCGCTCCCTCTGTGTCAAATAAATAAATAAGATCTTAAAAAAAAAATCTTTAAAAAAAGAAATTTAAATTTTTTTTGAAAATACCTATTAAACTATTATCTCTACTTCATCTTTTTTTCCCTACTTCATCTTTAAGTTGGTCATCCAAAGTAGTCCAGAAAACCACACAAACAAAGCAGTCATGATCGAGATAGATAGTAGTTAAGAATGTGTGTTGTGGAGGCATATACTTCAGGCGTGAATCCCAGCTCCATCCATTCTAGCTTGGGCAAGTTACTTAACCTTTTTATAGCTCACATCTTCTCTCAGTGTATGAATATTCTTCATATAGGACTGTGTGAGAATTAAATGAGCTAAATATATATATATATATATATATACACACACACACATATATATATATATATATGGCTTAGAACAGTATCTGATATACAGTAAGCTCTATGAAAATACTTGTTATAAAGTTAAGTAATGAATAAATGACTGGTTCAAATAACATACCAAATGCTGTGTCATTTCTACTGCAATAGGAGTAACTTCTTCACTATACTCGCAGATCATTTTCTGAATTACATTGGTAAGATCATCATTTTCTGTTTCTCTTATTATATGAAGAAGAGCCTGCATTACAGGTCTGATGAATGGTGTAATATACTCTTTAGCTGTAAGAAAAAAAGAGAAAAAAAATTTGGCCAAAACCTCCTAAAACCTGATACAAAATACATCAAAAAATAAAAAATAGATACTTTCCCATAAAGGGGAAGACAATGTGTCAAGTTTCTAGGATTATGCCTTGTACAATTATTTGTAAAAACACTACACTATTTTTGAGATATAAATCCTTTACCTTTTTCTTGATTGCTGATCAACACTTGAAGTGCAATGGCAGCTTCCACTTTCACGGGCATTTCCCTATCATCAATCAGACATCTTCGTGTCAGCTCTAAGGCCGTTTGCAGGTTCTGGTCACTTTTGAACTTTACTTCACAAAAATAGTGAAGGACCCAGCAAGCCTTTTATTAAAAAATGCAGTGAGTTACTACAGATATCCTACATTAAATTGCCCCAAGCTAGAGTATATCTATTCCAAAAGTTCTGTGTGTGGGAATTTGGAGGCTGGCCAGTGGTAGGTATGTCCAAAGAGACAACACTAGACCAGTACTATGATCCCAACTTATTCTTTGGCTGCATGACGTTTGTGTGAATAGCAAGATCTGAATGCAAAACACAGACAGACACTGCTATCAGACACAGATGAAAACTATGCACACATTACAACAGCCATTTAAATATTTACATGAAAAAGTCTAAAATGAAATAAGGCTTTTTATTAAGATGAACATTAAAAAGGTTCCACATAAAAGTCCACATAAGCAGTCATTCATTACAGAACATAAATATATAAGTGAATACATGTTTAAAACATACCCTCGCTCTCATATAGCCTAGTTCACTGCTGAAGAGAGGAAATACATGATTCTGCAACATGTATTCCATCTGATCTTTGTAGATCTTTTTCTGTAAATACAAACAAAAATTATTTTTGAAAGAATTCCAAATACAATCATCTCAAATGCCAAATAAATACACGAATGTTAAAAATGACTATGTCAAAACATATATTTATTCTGATTCTTTGTACCTCAGGATCCATACCTAATTTTCTCATTCTCAAACTTCACCACCAAAAAACACTGAATTCCTTTTCTTTAATCTTTTTAGCTCATTTGCTTGGAAAGCATTTACACCAAATCTTAATAGCAATCATGTTTGAGTAATGGGAGTGTGGTTAATTTTATTCCTTACCTTATAAAACTATTATAATGAAAAAAAAACTATTATAATGAAAAAAGCCTCACTGGAAAGGTTCTAAATGAATACAACACAGATTGAGAAAAGACCCTGCTTACCAGGTAATAATCTGGTTATCTATAAAGATATTCTTGGGGCACCTGGGTGGCTTAGTCGGTTAGACGTCTGCCTTCAGTTCAGGTCATGATCTCAGGGTCCGGGGATAGTGCCCTGCCCGTGTTAGGCTCCCTGCTCAGCGGGGAGTTTGCCTCTCCCTCTCTCCCTCCCCGCCACCTGTGCTCTTGTGCTCTGGCTCTCTCTCAAATAAATAAAATCTTTAAAAAAGAAAAAATTTTTTAATTAAAAAAATGCCATGGTTGGGGCGCCTGGGTGGCTCAGTCATTAAGCGTCTGCCTTCGGCTCAGGTCATGATCCCAGGGTCCAGGGATCGAGCCCCGCATGGGGCTCCCAGCTCAGCGGGAAACCTGCTTCTCCCTCTCCCACTCCTCTGCTTGTGTTCCCTCTCTCGCTGTGTCTCTCTCTGTCAAATAAATAAAGTCTTAAAAAAAAAAAATGAAATAATTTAAAAATGCCATGGTCAGGGAAAAAAAAGATATTCCCATGAATCTTAAAGTAGGGTGTTTTCTAAGTGGTAGCAAGCTTTTAAAAAGAGTTCCTGGAATTGCATATTACATCAACATTAAAAATAAATGCTTGAAAAACTGAACACAGACATGGGAACTAAATGCAATGTGGGATCCTGGACTGGATCATGGACCATAAAAAAGGACATTAATGGGAAATCTTGCACAATGTGAAAGGGTTCTGTAAGATTAGTGAATAGTATGCTATCAATATTAATTTCCTGGTTTTGAGAATTGTAGTATGGCTATCTAAGATGCTAACATTAGGAGAAGGTGGATGAAGAATGGAAATTATTTTTGCAATTTTTCTGTAAGTCTAAAATTACTTAAAAATAAAAAGTTAAAACAGAAAAATCTGAACTTGCCAAGAGAACTCACTAAAGATTCCCAGCCTGCCATTTAACAAAGAACCACTTTCTTTACTCTATACACAGAAGGATGTGTGGACAGGTATAAAAAACTAAAATATAAATAAAATAACCCTACAAATTAATGGTGATATGTAACAAGGTTCCTGGGGAGTTAGAGGATTCTGTGACTAAATATTTACTTATTAACTTTTAAGCAAAATAAATTTCAGATCTTATTTATGAAGTCAGATACAATGTGTACAATTAAGCTGAGGTTCCTAAAAATAAATCTAATCCAGGGTCATTCTTTATTAGAAATTTATGTCACAAAAGCATGATGTTCCTAGGCTATGAATGGATTCATTCATGTTTATAAATTTCCTTAAAGACAAATTTTTTAAAGGAAAAAACACTACTTTACAATTATCTTGCAACATGAAAATAAAGTAAGTCATGCAAAAGAAGTACCTTAAGCACAAGCAGGAAAAGAAAATATAAACTGGACATAATTTCAGAATCTTATCAAAACTTGTATTTCATAGGACAACATCAAGAAAGTGAAACGATAACAGACAAAATACTTGCAAATCATATATATGAAAAAGGTCTAAGAGAATATACAAAGAACTTTTTTTTTTTTAAAGATTTATTTATTTATTTGACAGAGACACACAGCGAGAGAGGGAACACAAGCAGGGAGAGTGGGAGAGGGAGAAGCAGGCTTCCCGCTGAGCAGGGAGCCTGATGCGGGGCTTGATCCCAGGATACTGGGATCATGACCTGAGCTGAAGGCAGCCACTTAACGACTGAGCCACCCAGGTGACCCTAGAATATACAAAGAACTCTTAACAATTCACCAATGAAAGGACAAATAACCCAGCTAAAAAAACAGACAAAGGATTGGAATATACATTTCTCCAAAGAAGATATACAATAGCCAATATACACATTAAAAAAATTTCTCTGTATCATTAGTCATCAGGGAAATGTATATCAAAACCACAATGAGGTATTGTTTGACACCAACTAGGATGGCTACAATAAAAAGGTAATTGTTGGTGAGGACATAGAAACTGGAACCCTCATACATTGCTGGTAAAAATATAAAATGATACAGCCACTTTGGAAAACAGTCTGGCAGTTTCTCAAAATAGGACAGCAATTTGACTCCTAGGTATGTGACCCAAGGGAAGTGAAAATATTATGTCCAGGGGCACCCAGGTGGCTCAGTCGTTAAGCGTCTGCCTTCAGCTCAGGTCATGATCCCAGGGCCCTGGGATCGAGCCCCGCATCGGGCTCCCTGCTCGGTGGGAAGCCTGCTTCTCCCTCTCCCACTGCCCCTGCTTGTGTTCCCTCTCTCGCTGTGTCTCTCTCTGTCAAATAAATACATAAAATCTTCAAAAAAAAAAAAATTATGTCTACACAAAGGTGTGTACATAAATTCACAGCTTCAGAAGTCATAATAGCCAAAAAAATGGAAACAATGCAAGTGTACACCAACTGAGGAATGCATAAATAAAATGTGGTATAGCAATACAGTGGAACATTATTCGGCAACAAAAAGGAATGATATACTGACATGTGCCACAACATGGATGAACTTTGAAAATATTGTGCTAGGGGAGCCTGGGTGGCTCAGTCGTTAAGCGTCTGCCTTCGGCTCAGGTCGTGATCCCAGGGTCCTGGGATCGAGACCCGCGTCGGGCTCCCTGCTCAGCTGGGAGCCTGCTTCTCCCTCTCCTACTCCCCCCTGCTTGTGTTCCCTCTCTCACTGTGTCTCTCTCTGTCAAATAAATAAATAAAATCTTAAAAAAAAATTTTTTTTAAAAAGAAAATATTGTGCTAAGTGAAAAAAGCCACTCCTCAAAGAGCACGTTATATAGCATTTCCTTTACGTGAAATGTCCAAAATGGATAAATCTATAAAGACAAAAAGGAGATTAGGGGTAGCCTAGGGCTGAGAAGTTTGGAAGAAAATGTAAAGTAACTAATAGTTTCTTTTGGGGTTGATGGTTGCACAACTCTGTGATTATAATAAAAACCACTGAATTATTCACTTTAATGAGCAAACAGTATGGTATGTGAACTGTATCTCTCTCTCTCTTTTTTAAAGATTTTTATCCATTCATTTGAGAGAGAGAGAGCACAAAGAGAGTGAGAGGGAGAAGCAGACTCCCTGTTGAGAAGGAAGCCTGACTCAGCTCGATCCCAGGACCCTGAAATCATAACTTGAGCTAAAGGCAGATGCCCAACTGACTGAGCCCCTAGGTGCCCGCATGAACTGTATCTCAATAAAACTGTTATGAAACTACTTGCACACAAAAGAAGAAATACCTTCAGAAGTATTTCAGCTAAAGAGCCAATCATATGCAGGGCTCCATCTTTTTTTCGAGGATCAGCATTTGGCTCTGTAAGAATCTGGTAGCAAAATCCCATTGTCTTTTGCAGTACCTAGATTTAAAAAAGGAAAGTTAACACTTTATTTGATTTCCTAACAATCCTTAACAACAACAAAAAAGACAAAATGACTTACATGGCTAACATTAAAAGCTGAGTATATATCTGAACAAATTTTAAATATTAAAGCAAAAGTTCTCTATGTTAAATAACCTACCTCTTTCCTCTTGCTACAAGCTGTAAACAAAAGTGTCTGGGCAGCAGTGGTAGGAGAAATAAAATCTTCAAACACATCTAGAGAATAAATTTAAAATTAATACAAAACCCAGCAATTTGAATTTCTTCAACAAACATTTTCACATAATTTACAAATGATGCTCTGTAAAAAGACCTTAAAATTTTGCTGAATGTTCATGCAAGGTATAAAAAGGAACCCAGATTCCTATATAATTTTGCAATAGTCTTTTCAGTACAAATTAAATTTTAATCCATTAATTTCTCTTAATGATCATTTTCTTTCATACAAAACACAACTACTATGAAAGTTTTCACAATATGGTCACAAAAGTACAATCTACTACAAATACAAAAAATTTTGGTAGGAAGAAGGACTAATACTCAACATTAGTCAAATTACAGTCCTTTAGTTCCATGCAAACTCCATGTGACTCCAGCTTCCAATATAGGTCTTCCCATTTCCCACACATATGATGACTGACATGGGATCCAAAAGTATAGTTTTGACAGTGTTAAGGTGTAATCTTGAATTTCTTAGTTTTAGCATGTGCCAAAAAGCACATCCAATAATTGTAACTTAGTAACACTACTATCTGTGTCTGCTAAAAATGAAGATTATCATTATCAAACGCCGTAACTAATGAATAGACCCCAAAAAGTCTAAAAAATGGACAAATTACATTAAAACAAAGATTTTTCAGAACCAAAGGTGAGGCCTTATGACACCCTTATGCATAATATATACAAATGTAGCTACTGACGTATTTTGTTTCTAAGAAAGTGAAAATTTACCAAACTTCATGCGTATATATTCATAAGGGTCTTCTTGCCAAAGTTCTTCATCAGCATCCGTATAGCACATCAATGGAAAAATAACATCTTGGATAATGCCCTGAAATTTAAAAGTTAAGAAAGTAACCTTAAGTCAGTCTTCAAATTTAAACCTTCAATTTGGTTAAGTGCTAAATAACAAAACCAACCCAATACTATGTATTTCAAAGCTTAATATCAAACTTTAGTAATGATTCTAGGATCAACTATTAAGGTACATACTATTAGAGTTTGTGCAACAAGTAATTATAAAATAAGACATGTGTGTATATAGGTAGCAATTAAGTATTCTGAGAAAATACATTGTGAAATTTTAGTCCATCAAATCCTGTAGTTCTAAATAAAGCAAATAAATTACTCATAGAAATGGTACATAAGCTAATTACCCTACAAACTAATCTGGTGAAATAGTCCTTGGTTTATTCCAAATTACGTGACTAAAATGTTACAACCAAAAGCCAGTACTAAGAATTTAAATGCAAATTTTAAGATAATAGTTTTAGATTAAAAGGTAATCACAAAATACCCTTTACAAGTTTATATCAAGGTATTTTCTCATTTTCCTACTATACTATCAAAACAATTAACTAGACTAAGTAACACAAGTCAACAAAATATGCACTTTTCAACCTTTATGATAATTAATGTTATTTCCATTATATTTTTCCGGAAAAACATTTCAGATAGAAAATTATTACTTGTATATGAGGCTTCAGATTCTTCCAGGTGAGGGCATGAGAAACTCCTTGATTAATGTAATTTAATGTCTGTTGTAAAACTCGAGGAGCCATATATTGTTTCTCCTTGTATTGATATAATACCTTCAATAAAACCTTTGAAAAGAATATTTGATCAAAAACCAAAAGTTAAATAGAAATTTTAACCATTTTATAAGTCAGTAAAAACATCTGACACGTATCTTAATACCCAGATCATCATTCTCAAATAACAACCATATTCTCTTAAAAAGAAAGTAATTTTTTACAATTTTGTATTAGAGAACCGTATTTATTCCCAAGGTATTCAAATAAATAAACTGAATTACTACTATGTCAAAGGAATAGTTTCTGATTAAGTATAAAAAGAAAACCATAGGTTACTTACCTCCCAGAAAAACCTTACCGAACCACTCACCAATTTAATGTCTGCCAGGAGCTCTAAGTCTACATGGTATTTCAGAATAGCAATTGTCAACATTTGGCCCACAGACCTCCTGAAGGGTCTGTGAGGTCAAAACTATTTTCATAAGGCTAAGACATTATTTGCCTTTTTTACTATGTTAACATCTGCATCAATGGTACAAAAGCAGTGGTGGCAAAACTTCTGTTGCCTAACATGAATCAAAAAGTGTCACCCAAGTGTACCAGCAGTCATCATATTCTTTACAGTCACATTAAATTCAAAACAACCTTTCCTTAAGAACACTCTTAATGAATCAAAATATAATTATTATCAAATGGAGAGTATACATGTAGCACTTCTTCTACATACCGAAGTACAATGGTTGGAAGAAAAGCTGAAATAGTAGCTTTTCCCATCAAATGCTATCATATTCTTGAAAGAAGAACTGACAAATTATGGTTATTTAGACTTGTGTGTATGGCATATTTCCCCTCAAAAATGAATAAAATGAGCCTGTCACTTCAAGGAAAATAACTGACAGTATGTTACTGGTGTTAAAATCTGAGCTTCGAAACAAAAATTAGAATTCTCAAACTCTTAGATACAAAAGACTTTGATCCACTTAATTAGCTTTCCAATATTTAACAATATTTCTGACGACATCAGTGGTAATATTAGCAAATGTGATTTCTTTTTTAAAATTGCATAATGAGGGGCGCCTGGGTGGCTCAGTTGGTTAACCCTCCAACTCTTGATTTCCACTCAGGTCATGATCTCAGGGTCGTGAGATTGAGCCCCATGGTAAGCTCAGCGCTCAGCGGGTAGTCTGTTTCTCTCCTCCCTCTTCCTCTGCTCCTCCCCCTGCTCATGCATGCTCTCTCTTGCTCTCTCTAAAATAAATAAATCTTTAAAAAGATAAAATTGCATAATGAAATGTATTAACATTTGGAAAATCTTCCATTAACTCAATTTTCCAAATGACCAGCCGTTACAAAATCATGTATGGATAAATGATCCATTCAAAGTGTAATATAAATCAACAGGTGTTAATGTAAAAGAATCTAAGATGCTTGCTATTAAAAAACTCTACACTGCAATTAACCTTTAAGAAACTAACAGTATTGAGTGACTCAGTTGGTATTGCATGTGACTTGATATTGGGGTCATGAGTTTGAGCCCCACATTGGGTATGGAGTTTACTAAAAACAAAAACAAAAAAACTATCATTATCATATTTTGATGTGGTATCAAATAACTTCCACAATTTTGTGAAAAGTCTATTAAAAGTCTTTCCTTTTCCAACTTATCTGAGGCCACACTGTCTGTATTTATGTCCAGCAAAATAAAATAAAAGACTAAATACATAGGTAGATGAGTATATAACTGCCTTTTATTAAGCCATACATTAAAAATTTAGTAAAAATGTTTAACAATGTCCATTTCCTTTTGTTAAAAACGTTTCATTTTGGGAAACAGTTATTAAGAAAAAAAAACATGTATTCTGTGTTAATATATTAGGTTTGTTATTTTTAAATGAATTAATACTCTTAAATTTTAATTTCTAATATGATAAATATCATAGGTATAACTCACATAAATGGAAGCTTGCTGAGGTTCTCAAAAATTTAAGGGAGTAAGGAAGACCTAAAACCAAAAAATGAGAACGGCTACAGAGTTCAAAATGGTAAAGACTGGGGTGCCTGGGTGGCTCAGTCATTAAGCGTCTGCCTTCAGCTCAGGTCATGACCCCAGGGTCCTGGGATCGAGCCCCGTATCGCGCTCCCTGCTCAGCGGGAAGCCTGCTTCTCCCTCTCCCATTCCCCCTGCTTGTGTTCCTGTTCTCGCTGTCTCTTTCTCTGTCAAATAAATAAATA
Source organism: Zalophus californianus (assembly GCF_009762305.2). Classification (NCBI taxonomy): domain Eukaryota; kingdom Metazoa; phylum Chordata; class Mammalia; order Carnivora; family Otariidae; genus Zalophus; species Zalophus californianus. The sequence continues at coordinate 64,890,551 of NC_045605.1, read as the reverse complement.
AAATCTTTAAAAAAAAAAATGTCAAAAATTGCTACATGCAATCTTTGGGTACCAATAAATCAGAAAAAAAGCAAGACAGAAATTAACCTAATAATAATGTCATGTTTCAATTTAGAAAAATTCTTAGACTTACTTGCTGGACACCAACAGCAAATGCCTTCAGAAATACTTCAGCAAATTCATTATACTCCTTGGAAACATTGCCAGGGCTTCCATATCTAAAAGAACATTAAAATGCCCACTGTTTCTTTATAATGCTTTACATACTGATACTTATAAAACTAAGAGCATGAAAAAATAAACCTAAATCATCATATATTGAGAGCTTACCTTTCAAAAAGCCTTGCTAAGATATGTAAAGCCCACTTCTTACATTTCCACCATGGTAACTCTGGTCTGTCATCTTCTTCAACTTGAAGTGTTTCCTTTAAAGAGAGATTTATTTAATGATCGTAAGACATAATACACTCTAAGAGGAACAGCATGAGGTGAGAAGAGACTCACAATGAATGTTAGCCTTTTATAATAAAAGGCTAGATTTGGAAAAGTAGTCTTATTTATTAAATATAAGAGGCACTTTCATCTGCTTCACTACTTGGCTACAAAGGATATACTTTTAAAAATTCTTATAGAGCAAGCTCAAACACAAACATTTTAGTCAAAATCCAAATAATATAAAGTCAAGGCCGTGGAAAGTAGTTTAATCAAAACCAGTATAGTTCAAATCAATAGGGCATGAAAAACACCATTTCAGAAATCTAGTTTCCGAAATATTAGTATAAACACAAAAGGATAGACAGATGAAGACATTCATTTAAAAACAATAGTGGAAAACTACGAAGACCCTAAACATTCACTGATAAATGGATGCTTAATTATGGAACATCTATAAAAGACTACTATACAATCCACTAAAAGAATGGATTGGATCCTTACATACTGACCTATAACATACCGACATATTTTTATTTTTTTTTTCATTTATTTGACACAGAGAGCACAAGCAGAGGGAGAGAGGGGGAGAAGCAAGCTCCCTGCTGAAGAAGGATATGGGACTCGATCCCAGGACCCTGGGATCATGACCCAGGCCGAAGGCAGCCGCTTAACCAACTGAGCCACCCAGGCGTCCCCATACCGACATATTTTTGATTTACAATGGGAAAGTGAGACTTTGGAGCAACCCCAAATTAAAACAAAAAGTGACAGCAATGGTACAACACTTTGAAAATCACTTTAGAAGTTACTGATAAAGTTTAACATATACCTACCCTATGACCCAATTCCACTCTTTGGTAATTTACTCAAGAAAAATGAAAATATATGATCACAAAAAGTTTTGTGTAAGAACATTCATAGCAGCTTTATTTGTACTACTAAAATCCTGAAACCACCCAGCTGTCCATCAACTTGTGAATGGATAAATTGTATATCCAGACAATAAAATATTACTTGGTAATAAAAAGGAACAAACTACTATAACACAACATGAAGACATAAGGAACAGACTACTATAACACAACATGAATATATCTCATAAATATATCATGTAAAAGAAGGTAAATATAAAAAATTACTTTTATATTAAGTTCTAGAACAGGCAAAACTAATCTATGGTCCCAGAAACTAGAATGTTGATGATAGGAATGACTAAAACTAGCCACCAGCAAATATTCTAGGTGATGATTACATGGATACATATAACTGATAACTCACTGGACTGTTTATTTATAATACGTGTTTATAAATTACACCCCAAAAGTACAGAGTGTATAAATGAAAACTTTTAAAATTTTATTCTGTATCTATTAAATGTGTCCAGAAAAATATACACCAAACTTCCATACAGAGTGGAAGAAACGTTCTATTCATTTCTTCTACACTGTTTTTGTTTTGTGTTTTTACAGCAGGCTCCACACCCAGTGCAGAGCCCAACATTGGGCTTGAATTCACAACCCTGTGAGATCAAGAACTGAGCCAAGATCAAGGGTCAGACACTCAACCGAGCCACCCAGGCACCTCTACACTGTTTTTTCTTTTAAATAGAAATGTAAGCAATAAACCACAAAAGAGGAGGTTGTTCTCAGTTATGCCACTAATAAAATTGTTTTGGATAAATTATATAACCCTTCTATGTCTCCATTTAAAATAAATTCAGAGGGGGGGTGCCTAGGTGGTGGCTCAGTTGGTTAAACGCCTGCCTTTGGCTCTGTTCATGATCCCAGGGTCCTGGGATCAAGTCCAGCATCGGGCACCCTGGTCAGTGGCGAGTCTGCTTCTCCCTCTGCTCCTCCCCCTACCCCTGCTCCTGCTCTCTCTCTCTCATGCGCGTGCACACCTGTGCATTCTCTCTCAAATAAAATAAAATCTTTAAAAAATAATAAAATAAAATAAATTCAGAGGGGATGGGGGAAACAAAAAATAAATTCAGAGGGATTTTTTTGAGGATTAAATAAGGAATGTTAAAGCACTTAAAACACATTATGTATTCAGGACTTATAAATTCCCCTACCTCTCTAGAAAACTAGATTATAAAGAAAAATTGCAGTTACTTTAAAAATTGTGACTAGGGGCGCCTGGGTGGCAAGTGTCTACCTTCAGCTCAGGTCATAATCCCAGGGCCCTGGGATCGAGCCCCGCATCAGGCTTCCTGTCTGCAGGAAGCCTGCTTCTCCCTCTCCCATTCCCCCTGCTTGTGTTCCCTCTCTCGTTGTCTCTCTCTGTCAAATAAATAAATAAAATCTTAAAAAAAAAAGTAACCATAATTATAAAAAATAAATAAAATAAAAATTGTGACTAAATTGGGCACCTGGGCGGCTCAGTTGGGTGTCTGCATTCGGCTAGGGTCATGATCCCAGGGTCCTGGGATTGAGCCCTGTGTCAGGCTTTCTGCTCAGCGGGGAGCCTGCTTCTCCCTCTCCCTCTGCCTGCCACTACCCCTGCTTGGGCACTCTCTGTCAAATAAATAAACAAAATCTTTAAAAAAGAAGAATTCTCATCATGGGGCACGTAGGTGACTGAGTCGGTTAAGCTTCCAACTCTTGGTTTCGGCTCAGGTCACGATCTCAGGGTCCTGGGATAGAGCCCTGCGTGCGCCTCCATGCTCAGGGAGCAGTCTGAGATTGTCTCCTTCTCTCCTGCCCCTCCCCCAGCTCGTCCACACACCCTCTTTCTCTTTCTCTAAATTAAATAAATAAATTTTCAAAAAAATTTCTCATCATAAGAAAAGAATTTTGTAACTATGTGAGGTGATATGTTACCAACTCTTAATTAAAAACTGAGAAGAGGGCGCCTGGGTGGCTCAGTCGTTAAGCATCTGCCTTTGGCTCAGGTCGTGATCACAGGGTCCTGGGATCGAGTCCCACATCGGGCTCCCTGCTCAGTGGGAAGCCTGCTTCTCCCCCTCCCACTCCCCCTGCTTGTGTTCCTGCTCTGTCTCTCTCTGTCAAATAAATAAATAAAATATTAAAAAAAATAAAAAATAAAAAAATAAAAAACTGAGAAGATAAGATGGGGTGCCTGACTGGCTCAGCTGGAAAAGCATGTGACTCTTGATCTCAGGGTCATGAGTTTGAGCCCCATGCTATGTGTAGAGATTACTTAAATAAATGAAACTTATAAAAAAATTTTTTTATAGGGACGCCTGGGTGGCTAAGATGGTTAAGCTTCTGTCTTTGGCTCAGGTCATGATCTCAGGGTCCTGGGATCAAGCCCCACATCGGGCTCCCTGCTCCGTGGGAAGACTGCTTCTCCCTCTCCCACTCCCCTGCTTGTGTTCCCTCTCTCGCGGTCTGTCAAAAAATAAATAAAATCTTTAAAAAAAAAATTTTTTTTAAATAAAGGGGCTCCTGGGTGGCTCAGTTGGTTGAGTGTCTGCCTTTAGCTCAGGTCATGATCTCAGGCCCTGCGCAGGGCTCCTTGCTCACTGGGGAGTCTGCTTCTCCCACTGCCCCGCTCATGTGCTCTCTCTCTCTCAAATAAAAAAAATCTTTATAGGGACGCCTGGGTGGCTCAGTCGGTTAAGCGTCTGCCTTTGACTCGTCATGATCCCAGTCCTGGGATCAAGTTCCGCATCAGGCTCTTTGCTCAGCAGGGAGCCTGCTTCTCCCTCTACCTGTCGCTCCCCCCTGCTTGTGCTCTCTGACAAATGAATAAATAAAATCTTTTTAAAAAATATTTATAGATTAATAAAAAAACTGAGAAGAAACAGAAGCATTAGGATAAAGAGATAGATATAAGTACCTAAACAATAGTATAGAAATAACCCTGCACAGTTTTTTATTAGTATTGCACTTATGTAAACAAACAGAATGGTCTCTTTATCTAGAATAATTTGCATCATGAATTATATAAACTCATAAAAATGTTACAGAAATATCAGTTAAAATTCTCAAAAGATAATTAGATATTTTAGTAATACAAGAACACACAGAGACTTACATTAGGTACATCTCTGTTCACAACAGTCTTTAAAATTTCTATCCATTCTGTCAGGTTCTGTTGGTTTATCAGCTCCAGTGGTAGTGTATACTAAACGAAAATCAAGAATCAATACTTTAAAATCCTTACAAAAGAAAATCCCACTTCCTTTAACTCTTCACAAAACCTACAAAAAGTATTTCATTCAACCCAGATTTCCGGTTTTTAGCACACAAGCAAATTTCTTATCTGGTTGATTTGGTCAGTTACCTACAATGGAGAATTGTGGCACTGACAGTGAACATCCTTGTCTTATTCCCAAATTACTGGGAATATATCTTATTTTTACTGTAAGAGTGATACTGTGCATTTCTAGTGGACATCTTTTATCAAGTGAAGAAAATTTCTATTGCAAGACTCTTTGTTTTTTGTTTTTTAAAGTGGGAATGGTTATTAAATTTTATCAAATACTTTATCTGGCATCCTTAGAGATGGTTACAGGTCCTTTTTTTCATATAAGAGTTAATCACAGAAACTGATCTCTTACCATTGATCCAACTCTTGCATTCCTTGGATAAATCCTCTCAATAGGCTCATAAAATCAATATCCTATTCAGGATTTTAGGATATCTATTTTCACAAGTGAGACAGGGTTATATTTGAAATCAGGGTATGTTAGCGTCAAAAAATTAGTTGGGAAATTAAATATTTTGCCCTATGCCCTAGAACAATTTACAGAAATAACTTAATCTTAATCTAAGTTACAATCTTACCAATTAGAAAACAAAAACAGTATAGATATTGTATACCCAAATCACTTTTAAAAATTCTTTAAGACGACGACAATGGAATGGCATTAAAGTGCCCTTTGGTTAAGACTGGGAGATAATAGATTGTCTTTACTAATCTAGCAAAGACACGCAAAATCCAACCAAACAATATGGTGAGTCAGTTGCAATCTTATTGGAAGTTACAGGTTTATTTAAATGAGATTTTAAAGTTAAGGGTACGAATTGAACCAAAGATTCTAGTAGACAAGATGAATCCTTCTACGGCTACATGGCACAAAAATAACTAGAATTTTAATCCTGATCAAAAATGGTTTCATATAAGTAATTACGTCCCACTAAGAAAATACAATCATTTCCTTAGTGGGTATCTTTTATCCCAGGAAGATTTAGCATATGTAAAAAGGATGAAGCCCATTGTGTGCCAGTCAAGCCACAGTATTAGTATTTTTCTCTTAAACTTAGGAATAGGTTTTGTTAATTACTGGTACAATCTACGTGTATTTGGCACATCGGGTTCACGCTCTTCATGCTAGATATAAACTGTAATTTCAGTTAACCAATTTTCAGACTCGTGAATTCTTAAGGTGAAAGGCATAAAAAATTTTTACTAATTTTGTGAATAGTGTCAGATGGGTTAAGAGAACTTAAGATTGACCAGTTATAATTTAAGATTTATTGGAATTTTGTGTATTTAGGGAAGTGTGCTTGGTTAGACTTTTAATGCACATACAATTTTGGCAATTAATATTTGACTAGCAAATCATCCATTTAATCCAGATTTTTAAATGAAATTATTATCAAAACACAGAAATTCTTTATCTTTTAATGTAGCAAATGATAGACTTTTATATATAAAAACTGCTTTATGAAATTACCTGAACAAGAGCATAGAAGATCTTGAAAATCTGTTTCTGGATGAGGACAGATTGATCAGACTGATCAGAAAGAAGCTGGATAAAACGGTCCTTTAGAACTGGCAGGAAATGCTGCATTGCTGCTACCAGTGGACTCCGTTCCTCTGGTTTCTTGTACCTTTGGGTAGGAATACAAACTAATTCTGTAAGAATTTACTTCATAATTAATTATACGTATGAGATACAAAATTAAACTGCTTGTTTGTTCACACAAATATAAGCAAATACTTCCCAAGCAACTTTAGATTCCTAGAAAGAAAAAGAAAAACCAATAATGGAACCAAATCACAAACAAAAGCAACTTAAGAAAAACCCCAATAATAAAATATCTAAAATTTTCTGAGCATTCATTATGAAGTCAATAATCCCTAAGGCTCCATTAGTATCCTCACTTCAATAGTTTGAGGAAACTGAGGCACAGAGAAGAATCTTTCCCAGCATACTCATCTAGGTATGAACTTATCAGTCAAGATCCAAGGTCTGCCCTCTTAACCACTTCACAACAGTCTCTAACTGTGAATTACTTATACAACTTAGGAGCTACAATGAGTTGGCTTTTAAATATTAGCAGCTGATTGATATAAAATTGATTATATATTACCACCCTTATTTATATACCGAAAGCATTAAGGCAGAAGTGGCATCAAGAAAGCAGAAAATAAGCAATTTATAAACAGGAAGTTCTTTTGTAACCTATTTGGCAACAAAACCTGACTTCAACAGGCTACTTATGGTCTTCACTTATCCCATCTGGAGTGGATATTCACATATTTTATAGCAAATATGATAATACGTATCTGACTACTGGGTGCTGGTTCAATTTCAACAGGTGTTTAACATGTATTATGTGAACCTTGTTATCTTTCTAAAATCCAAAAAATCTTGAACTCTGAATCACATTTGCTCCAAGGATGTGGGTAAAGAATTGCTGACCTAAATGAGAATTCCACATACAGATTTCTTAGCATCTTAACAATATTATTTAAAGAGGCCTGTTGATTTACTTTAATTAAACTGTACTTCAATTTAAAAAACACTAGGTCATCTATGCTTCAATGAAAAAAAACTTTAAACACTGAATTAGCAGATTAGAACTATAGGGGGACGCCTCGGTGGCTCAGTTGGTTAAGCGTGTGCCTTTGGCTCAGGTCAGGATCTCCAGGTCCTGGGATGGAGCCTGGGACCCCACTTCCTGCTCAGCAGGGAGTCTGCTTCTCACTCTCTCCCCCATCCCCATCATCATACTCTCTCCCAAATAAATAAATAAAATCTTTAAAAAAAGAAAAAGAACTATAGGAATGACATCCCACCTTCCATCATTAAGCAGTCAAAGGCAGAATAGCTTTACAAAATACAGACTAGTGGTTAAGTCATTACTCTAAAAAACACAATTTATCTTGTTAGATTAAACTGCTTTTTAATTGGTTTTTCCTACCAGATTCATTTTATCTACTGGCAGCCTCCTTGAAGGAAGAAAATATATTTAAGAACTGAGTATCTGAGCACATTTTTAAAAGGTAAAGGTAAGGGGTGCCTGGATGGCTCAGTCGGTTAAGCGTCTGACTCTTGATTTCAGCTTGGGTCATGATCTGACTTCTGAGATCAAGCCCCAAGTCGGGCTCTGCACTCAGCAGGAGTCCACTTGAGATTCTCTCTCTCTTCCTCTACCCCTCCCCCCGCTCACACACACACTCTCTCTCTCGGAAATAAATAAATAAAATCTAAAAAAAAAAAAAAGTAAAGGTAAAAAGGCTAGATTCTTTTTCCCTATCAGATGAAATTAGAACCGAATTACCAAGAATAGAAAACACCAAGACAGATGTTCTAATAATGATTGAGACTATTAAACAATTAGCTGACAGATTATTTTAAACACTGTTTTAATGTGCTGAGAAATTATACCTAGCATACATTTTAAAACATCTGTACAGTTCTTTCAGTCAGTAAAAACAATTAACAATTTATGAAAGGAAGCCATTTGCAGTCTCCAATCTGATAATATAAACTACAGTGATTATAGACGATATTTCCTTTTAATAATAAAGGTAGGAAAAAAAAAAGAATAAAGGTAGTTACCCAACCCAGATGAACACCCACATTAAGAGGGTTTGAGTACCCACTCCATATCATACATTCTTCTTTCCTCCTTCCCTCTCTACATTCAGGAGATGACTAGAAATAAGGTGGTACCAGCTGCTAATCTATGCTAATTGGTATATGAAAGTAATTATGGTAGGAAACAAATTATTAACCATTAAGACCTGAAAGTTCCTGAAAGCATGAAAATGTGACACTAATAAAAGCGGACTACCACAAGGCTAAATGTGCCAATCTGGTGAGCCATGCTCATAGGAAATCCTAGCCCATCACTTTACTGTTAAAAAAACAAAATTTTTTTCAATGGTATATTAACATCTAAAAGGTTACATCCAAATTCTCCATCATGGCATTCAAAACCCTCTTTAACATGGTCCCAATTTACCAGTCCAAATTTATCCCCCACCTCTAAACAGAAATTATCCATACCATTTAGTGGTCTCCTCACTACCCACTAAAGACAGTATCTCATTTCCACCTCTGTACCTTTCTTTGTTCATACTACTCCGTATGGTGTGACATGCCTTCCTCTTCAAATGCTCCTTCTGTGCTCCTTCAACTGACAAGCATTTCCTGAGGATCTATGCTCCTGAAGACCACCACAACTTCCAATTTCTCCATGAATATTCTTAGAACTGCTTCAGTCCACACAGATCCCTTGTGAACACCTTGTGCTCCACAATCGAACACTGGCTGAAAATGAACTGGAATTCCAATACTGTAGCAGCCTCCTATGTCTCCCATTTAAAAAATCTCTGTCACACTCTCTCCTGCTAAGATTATAGGACAGGAGAGACTTAACCTCCTCAATGACAATAACAGCTTATTATTGTTATTCTCTCTCATTTTAGTCACTCACTTACCAGAACTACAACAACTGGCACTCTGATAGAAGTTGGAGCAACAGCTGGAACATTCCTTAGCAGGAAGATGGGTAGCTGGTGGGAACACAAGAAAACACCAGTACCAATGCTGTAAATGGTATATTTCTCTCCTGCTCAGAAGAAAAGCAGCAGTTCATCAGCTACTTTGAGTTGGGACCCAAAAACGGTATCGGAGGCTAACTACAGGCCCCAGAATTAGAGGGCTCACAATGGCATCCGTGCAGCTGTCAGGACTGGAAATAAAGCCACCATCATGGTGTAAGTGTTCCTCATGCCTTCCTCAAAATTTTCTGTTACCAAACTTTCAAGTGCCTACCAATTTCATTACTTTCACTACACACTTGAGATAATCCCTTCAACGTATGGCTTACCACTCCTGAAATGCTATACCTCAACTTCCAAGGTTAGATCTTTTTTCTCATCCCTAAACCCAGATCTAAAATGATCCCTTGGCCTAAAATCTTTCTTAATGATACTGATTACATACATGAACTATAATTTGCTCAAATATGCAAACACTGAAACAGGTGACTGTGAATCCCTCAAAACACAATGATTAAAAATGATATGAAATTCCGACATATCCTTCTTAAAGAATTACAGGTAGGTTCTCGAAACTTATCAAGACCCCAAATTAAGATAAAAAACTCAGGGGCACTGGGTGGCTCAGTTGGTTAAGCGACTGCCTTTGGCTCAGGTCACGATCCCGGAGTCCTGGGATCCGGCTCAGTGCTTCTCCCTCTGACCCTCTCCCCTCTCATGCTATTTCTCTCTCTCTCTCTCTCTCTCAAATAAATAAATAAAATCTTACTAAAAAAAAAAAAAAAGACAAAAAATTCACAGAAAGCCAGAAGTTAAATAAAGAGCTCTAATGCTCAAAGTACTCTGATACCCTTCACATTTTAAAAAAGCTTATGTTTAGGCCTTTTATCAACACAAATTGAGAAGCCCATATTGAAGAATTAGAGATAACCCAGTTTTTGAATAGGGAAACAGGTAATACGAAAAAAGGGCACAACGAGTTTCTCAGTTGAATCAACAAAAGTGACTGAAGAAATAAAGTAAGAATGCTAATTTTAAAAAGAAAATACTAAATTAAAATCAACATATAATCACTAATTTTTATATACCAAATGTAATTTTAGATGTTCAAACAAAATACCTTATAATTTCCAAACTTTTCCTACTTCTCAAATCTCTGTAGGAATTGAGAGACACTTACTCATAATTTTTCACAAGCTGATAAAGGCAAAGAAGAATTCCTAGCCAACAAGCACTGTTATCAGACTGAAGATAAAAGCCAATTTTGTCCACAATGGCAGTCCAGCGGCTTGGATAATCATGTTTGATGATATGGTGAATGCATGTAGTAAGCTGTACCCTGAAAGTCAAAAATAAACAATAAGGAAGAAGAAATGCTACCTAGATAAAATTCTGCTCATACAAAGAAAATGGCTGCTTAGACAAAAATAAATGTAACTGAGAAAAAACTACCCGTTCCTACTGATTTAAAAGAAACCCAACAAATGTTACAAATGTAGGTGATTTTATTTTTCCTTATTTTTCATCCCTACCATCAACTGATGAGTTTCATTTAAAACCCAGCTATTTTCATTAAAAATTCTGCAAAATCAGGGGCGCCTGGGTGGCTCAGTCGGTTACACATCTGACTCTTGATTGATTTTGGGTCAGGTTGTAATCTCGGGGTTGTGAGATCAAGCCCTACATCAGGCTCACGTTCAGTGCAGAGTCTGCTTGTCCCTCTCTCCCCCTCTGCCTCTCTATCTAAAATAAATACAATCTTTAAAAAAAAATTCTATAAAACCATATAAGAACTTTTAAATATCAAGACCATATAATATAAAGTATATGACAGCATTCTATAGTTTTCTTTACCCCCTCTCATCTGATCACAATGTTTCATTAATTTTACGTGAAGTTTAGAAGTTTTTAGTTTTTATAAATATAAAAACTACATTAAGAAAATAAAAAATGACAGGTTTTTATGTTCTGAAAAGACCCACTGTGCTGTGCCCTCCCAAACTCCACAAATTATGTACCTGAAACAATGGGTAAGTTTTAAAATATACATATACCTGATGAGCTCAGGAGAGTGGATAATAGCTTCTACAATATTTTCTCGAATACAATGTCGATCTTCTTCTGGAATAGTATAAGGGGATATATCCCCTGGTGCTGTTTCTCGATCAGGCCAATACTGTGTTATCATATTTTTCAAATAGATAACACCTAAAATGTAGATCAATTTGACAAAAGAGTATTTACTGTGAAAGTACTGTGAATCCCCCTTATAAGTGTCCACACCTCCATTTAAAATACTGCACATTCTTTTATTTTCAAAGTTGATAATCAAAACAGTCTAATTCTTAGCTACAATAATCACCCCTGAAGTTATTATTAAACAGATAGCCTAAGAAACTCTACAAATAAACACACTATACAACAAAACTATTAAGACTTTTTACATCACATTTATACTTTTTATCCTGCTTTCTGTTGGAAAGCTATCTGGATTAATTTTACCATTATCAATTTTCCAAATGAAGCCTCTAAAGACAAAACCACATACACGTACCATACTGCTCTCACAATTAATAACACTACTACAGACTGAATATTTGTAGCCCCCTCAAATTCATATTGAAATCCAAACCCCCCGGTTGTGGTATTAGGGGTGAGGTCTTTCGTAGGCAATTAATGCCTTTATAGGAGAGACCCTGGAGAGGTTCCTCCCCTCCGAACATGTTGGGTTCTAAGAACCAGAAAGCGGGTCCTTATCAGACACCAAATCTGCTGCTCCTTGATTTTGGACTTTTCAGCCTCCAGAACTGTGAGGAATATATTTCTATCATTCAGCCTATGATATTCTGTTATAGGAGCCCCAACTGACTAAGACACACAAAGGCTGTTATTTTTATCATAGAAAAAATTACAGCATAAAAATTTTTAGTCTACAAATTTAAGTATTTCATTAATATACCATAATCACACCACTTCAAATTCATGTTATTTTATGGGAGAATGTACTGTATTCAAAAATTACAGAATACTATTTTCTGTTAGCTACCACACTGCTATCTTAAACACTGCTATTTAACACAGTATGAACTAGATTGCTAACAATGCTTTTTATCCAGTCCTCTACCTCCCAATGAGAAAGAGAACCCTCAATCAAAAATGTGTATGATGTATAGGAAATGGAAATTATTCAAAATTAATCAATTACTAAATTCTACAAAACACCAGCCCTTCTCTGACTAGTAATTACCCTTACCTGGAGTATTACACCTATTTGAATAAGGATAACTGATATATCTATGATTTTTATATTCTACTTTGCTCTATCTTGGGAATTAAAATAATACTCCACCTTACAGTATTTCAAAAAAGATTGACTACACATTAAAATACCCTTGAACAAAAGTTTTAAGACAAACTACCTCTACAGTGAAGAACACTGACTCAGTATATGTAACATATTTTAGATTAGTACCATTTCCAGAATTTTGATTCTTTAGCTCCAAAACAGAACACATTAAAATTAAGAATTGATACAGCCCTATCTTCGGCATAGAGCCTCTGAGTATTTCTTTCTATCGTAATGCATAAAAGAATGGGCATATATATTTATTTGTATCATTATGATTCGGTATTTTAAGTTGTTTGGTCTACAAAACACTAAGTGAGAACTGCACTGTAAGTATATTGTGATTCATAGCCTATTCCATCCAGGATACTTGGACTCTGCTACAAAGACCGAATGCATCTCTCTAGTCTAGCAGACGAAATCACCATATGCCCTACACTAAACAGTATCATTCAATTATTAAAAGAGTGTAATTATTAAAGTAATGATTAGATTTTAAAATTTTTGACTAATTCCAGTTTAGCTGCTTATGGTTTTGCACATACTAACTATAAAACTTTCTAGTACAATTTAATTTTGCTAATGCACATAATCAAGTCTCAAAATGTTAAGGTTCCTCCTAAATGCCACTTTCAACACCTTAGTAAAAATTTGAGATTTAAAGGCAAAGATCCTTTTATTAGTTTCAGAAGTAGAATCTAGTGGCTCATCAGTTGTAACACCCAATGCTCATTACTTACATCAAGTGCTCTCCTTAATGCCCATCACCCAATTAACCCTTCCCCCCACGCTCCTCCCTCCAGCAACCCTGAGTTTGTTCCTAGAGTTCAGTGTCTCTTATGGTTTGCCTCCCTCTCAATTTTCATCTTATTTTTCCTTCCCTTCCTCAATGTTCATGTCTTGTTTTTTAAATTCCACATATGAAATCATATGGGGTATTTGTCTCTCTGAGGCAAAGATTCTTATCTACAAAATAACCAAAGGGGAAAATGCCAACTTCATTAGTAAAAGAGAAATGACAGTTAAATAATAAAAGCAACTTTTTCCTATTTAATTAGAAATAAAAAAAAGATTTACTGCTGATCAGGGTCCAGTGAAATTACTATATTTTATAGGCCCCAAAAATGTTCCACTATTGTGCTACTTATATACCAATATTTTAAAAAATAATAAACTTACACGCATTCATTTATTTACTGAGTACGTTTGGTATGTCAGGCAATATTTTAGGTACTGTGTACAACTGTTAATGAAACAAATCTAAGATTAAATGCTAACAATTGAGAAATGGTTCACTTCATATGGCACATTATGGTAAATTATTTAGTCACTGAAATAAATTTTAAGACTAACACTATGTAAAGAAAGGGATGAGCTTACTATACATTAAATGAAGCAAAAAAAGTTTTAACAAAATTGATGTAGGGAAAAAGAACAGCAAGAAATAATACCAGAACAGAACTGGTTTTTCTAGAATGGTGAAATTATTACTTTATATTTCCTATAACAAAATTAATACACCTGCAAATAAATTAACAGGACACTAAAGATGTGAATTCCATTATTTTGCAGAACAACAGATAGTATCAGAAGTAACCCACCACATTTTCACAGACCATTTGGTACTGAGAATTGCTCAGTATCTTGTTGAAACTGGAACTAAGAAATACAGCAGTCCCCCCCTTATGCACAGTTTCACTTTCTGTGATTGCAGTTACCCATGGTGATCCACTGTCAGGAAGCAGATCATTTTTTCCTGACATATTATCAGAAGGTCAATAGTAGCCTAGCACCATGTCAAAATGCCTACATCATTTACCTCACCTCATCTCATTACACAGGCATTTGATCTTTACACATCATCATCACAAGGGTGAGTACAGTAAAATAAGATATTTTAAGAGAGAGACCACATTTACATACCTCTTATTACAGTATATTGTTATCATTGTTCTAATTTATTATTAATTATTGTGGCTAAACTCTTACTTGCCTAATTTACAAATTACATTTTATCATAAGCGTGTATGTATAGGAAAAAATGTAATATATATAGCACTGGTACTATGCACAGTTTCAGGCATCCAATGAGGGTCTGGGGTCTTAAAATGTATCAATCATGGATGGGGGGGCTACTGTAGTACTTTTTAATGGCTAAAAACAGTAAACGCACAAGCTGTAAGAAGCAACTGCATAAACAAAGGTGTTTGTATCTTAGGACCATCCACTGGGCAGGGAAACGGAATACACAGAATCTTTTAACAAACCCTATCAATTTCTTTTTTCAGCTTCTCTTTTAACTCAATGAAATACCACATTCCTTTAACTCTGCCACCAATACCAAGGCACTAGCTGTTTGTGGTAAACACATGAGGGCAAACGGATTTTCAGGGAAGAAAATCACTGAAGGGCCACCCCCAACATACCTCTGCTATTCAACTATGAACCTTTTAAATAACTGATTTACATAAACCCAAGAAAATAATTCAGTAACTTGCCTGCCTGTCTCACAGGTAAATCCAGTTGTTCCGACATAGTAATCTGAAGCAGTGTTGAAACAAAATTCAGAGACTTGTGTGCCTACAAACAAAGAAAATAGGTTTTAAATTTCTGCAAATATTCTCAGTACTCTAATCCAGTATTGGACTGGCACAAAAGGCTACCCACCCGCAAGTTGGTCCCAGCCTTATTGCCCATAACTCACAAAAAATGAACTAAAAAAAATATATAATAACCTAACTCCTAAAATATTCTGGATGTTTGCATTTGCCTTCATACTGCTCCACTTCCCATTTATCCTAACTGGCTTTCTTAACCTACACCAACAGCTCAAGAACAATATCCTCTTTAATACCTATTTCCCCAATTCAGTAATAATTTCTCCACACAGATGTTCTACTGAGTGACTAGACAAACTGAATCAGTAAAAATTAATAGCCTGGGGACTGTCTTCCAAGGTGCTAATAAATGTTTTATTTCTGAATATGGCTATTTTAAGAAAGTGTGTTCAGTTTGTGAAAATTAATCAACTGTACCCTTACAATGACTATTTTGTATGCATGTTACATTTAGATAGAAAATTAATAATCAATAGTTTTGAACATACAAATGTAGGATATAAACCATATGATGTTAATTTAATAAATACATTTATATGAAATTCCAAGGCAGCATATACGGAAAATAAGGAAATATACCCAAAATGTTAATACAGATTTCTCTCAGGCGATGGCATTATAAAGGAGCTATTCTTCACACATTTTCTTTTTTTCCAGTTTATACTACAGACCCTGGACACTTTCATTAATAGTATAAAAAAGGTAATGATTCCTTAATGAATCCTAGTTTGTCATATTTGCTTCTGGTTTTAAAAAAAGAACTAAACATTCAAGTTATATTCCTTCTTTAATGTTTTCACAGTTGCATTCCCTCTCCCCCAATATAACTACCACCTATGTCATCTCTTCAAGTTTTAGTATTTTTTCTGCACATGTTCACATGAACAATAGTAATTTTTATTTTAGTTTCGTCTTTATTCCCCCCCCCAAATATTCCATATATTCTTAGAAACAGAAAAATTTCCCTTTGGATATAAAAAATTGTTTCTATGTCAGAACCTGGAATTGTCACTTCAATAATTGTTTATTTAAATGTTCCTGGTACATGACACCATGCCAGGAGTTGAGAATACAAGTTTGAAACAAAACATTAAGGTTCCATGACCTCATGGAAACTTAAGAGTTTAACGTGAAGGATAGCGAAGATAATCAAACAAGTAATTACAATAAAGTACAGCAGAAAACATAGAAACACTATGGGAGAATCAAAAGGAGAAATCTTCCAACCTAGAAGTAACGCTTAAATTTAAGACCTGAACGGGAGGAGCGCCTGGGTGGCTCAGTCAGTTAAGCGTCTGCCCTTGGCTCAGATCATGAAACCCAGGGTCCTGCTCTGCGGGAAGCCTGCTTCTCCCTCTCCCACTCCCCCTGCTTGTGTTCCTTCTCTCACTGTCTCTCCCTGTCAAATAAATAAATAAAATCTTAAAAAAAAAAAAGACCTGAATGGGAGTAGTTAAGTGGATGAAAGACAGGTATTTGCCCTTTCTGGTACTCTAAACACCATTAACCACTATAACTTTCTTGAAACATCCTTCCAACTATGCAATTCACAGACCACTTTTCCTTCTCAGATTCCTCTGTTTGTTTCTTAAACTATTTAAACTATAACTGCTCAGTCATAGGCCATCTTTTACACTCCCCAGCTGATTTCATCTAACCATGGTCTTTAAATACTATTCGTCAGATACATTATTTCCAGAGACCTATTTTTAACATCCCTACCTTCACAGGCTTCTTAAATTTATCATGTTCAAAGCATCTTCTCCCCTAAAAGCTATGTTTCTACTTTCTTGTACCAATTCTCCCCACCTTTTTCATCACTATCCTCAGTTACTTATGTCTAATACCTGAATGACATCTTTAATACTTCCCTTTTTAATCCCAATTCATCGTGTCAGGACCTGTCAATTCTATATCTAAAATACTTACATAATTAATATACCCACTTTCTCGATTCCCACTAACATCAACCTGTCCAAATGACTATCATCTTTATCTTAATGTAAGAAACGCCCCACCATTCTCCATTTAGCAGCCAAAGGTTTTTAAAATTGTAAACCAGGGGCGCCTGGGTGGCTCAGTTGTTAAGCATCTGCCTTTGGCTCAGGTCATGATCCCAGGGTCCTGGGATCGAGCTCCGCACTAGGCTCTCTGCTCGGCGGTGAGCCTGCCTCTCCCTCTCCCACTCCCCCTGCTTGTGTTCCCTCCCTCGCTGTCAAATAAATAAATAAATAAATAAATAAAATCTTAAATAAATAAATAAATAAATAAAACTGTAAACCAATACCTTTAAAAAAAACTTTTAACAGCTTTTTTAAGATTTTATTTGTCACAGAGAGAGAGAGAACACAAAGCAGGGGGAGTGACAAAGCGGCGGGGGGGGGGGGGGGCAACAGGCAGAGAGAGAAGCAGGCTCCCCACTGAGTCCAGGACCCTGGGATCACGACCTGAGCTGAAGGCAGATGGGTAACTGACTGAGCCACCCAGGCATCCCAATAGATTTCTACTCTACTTCCCAAAGGCTATATAAGGGTCTGTATTATCTTGCCCCTACCATTTCGTCAGTCTCTTTTTTTTAAAATTTTACTTTATTATGTTAATCATCATACATTACATCAATAGTTTTTGATGTAGTGTTCCATGACTCATTGTTTGTGTATAACACCCAGTGCTCTATTCAATACGTGCCCTCTTTAATACCCATCACCAGGCTAACCATCCCCCACCCCCTCCCCTCTAGAACCCTCAGTTTGTTTCTCAGAGTCCATAGTCTCTTATGGTTCATCTCCCCCTCCGATTTTCCCCCCCTTCATTTTTCCCTTCCTACTATCTTCTTTTTTTAACATATAATGTATTATTTGTTTCAGAGGTACAGGTCTGTGATTCAACAGTCTTGCACAATTCACAGCGCTCACCATAGCACATACCCTCCCCAATGTCTATCACCCAGCCACCCCATCCCTCCCACCCCCCCACGACTCCAGCACCCCTCAGTTAGTTTCCTGAGATTAAGAATTCCTCATATAAGTGAGATCATATGATACATGTCTTTCTCTGATTGATGTATTTCGCTTAGCATAATACCCTCTAGTTCCAACCACATCGTTGCAAATGGCAAGATTTCTTTTTTTTCTTTGATGGCTGCATAATATTCCATTGTCAGTCTCATTCAAAGAAACTTTCTCACCTCCTACTGTCCTACCTTACCAGCCGCCTTTAGGTTCTTTTGACAACAAACATAATTACTCCACAGTCCATGCTGTGACTTTCTACCTATAACACTCTTCTCTCCAGTGCTCCACCATAGTTAACTGATTCACAGTTCACATTCTTTGAGTCTCCATTTAAACATGTAGAGAAGGCTTTCCTGACTGATCATTCAAGCTAAAGAAGAGCTCCCTATTACTCTCATAATCTCCAGGGTTTTTTTTCCCCCATTACATTTATTATATATTTGTAATTATTATATTTATAGACTGGTTTATGTCTTTCTCTTCTGTTAATTAGATTTTAAGCTTCATTGATAGGAACTATACTATTTATATACCCAGTTCCTCATGACGCTTGGCATTTAAGATGTTCAACAAATTTATTAAACGAAGAACTGAAATGAATCAACAAAAAAATACCTTGGAAGCAAGCAGTGATCACCTAGGGGCAGTGTAGTATAAAAGAGTATTTTTATTAAAGGGATAGACAGATGAGCCCACAAAGGACAGTACTATCCACACTACTACTTATGGCACTTTTTAGGCCATTTATATTATAGTATACATCTAATCTCCTGCATCAAATTATGAATCCCTGAATGGACAGCTAGAATCAGTCTGATTATAAATACAAGTGATGCTACTTCCGACATTTTTAACTCTTGAGCAAGTTGCTTCAGTAAATCTAAGACTTAATTACAAAATTAGAGTAACAAAATCTGCTTCACAGGATGGCTATAAGGAGTAGAAGAAAGAAGCGCCTGGGTGGCTCAGTCGGTTGAGCGTCTGCTTTCGGCTCAGGTCATGATCAGGAGGTCCTGGGATGGAGCCCAATGTTGGGCTCCCTGCTCAGCGGGGAGTTTGCTTCTCCCTCTCCTTCTGCCCCTCCCCCTGGCTTGTGCTCTCTAGCTCTCACTCATTCTCTCTCAAATAAATAAAATTTTAAAAAAAAGTGAAATATGTAAAAAATTATAGTAAATGTCAAGACATAACAAATGTTATGTTGTTTTTATCTCCATACACAGTAGAATCTCATCTTTCTCAGAGTATGTTCTAAAGTCTGTAGGGCATAAACAATATTGCCAAATGGTTCTTTAGGTCTTTAAATCACCTATAAAATACAACATTTGTGGTTTTGTATATACAGGGTTCTCTAAAGGTCCCAATACCGAAGTTTTTCCTTCTGAATTGAAAAGGACTGCTTTCTATGATTGGAACCCCAAATGAAGTTGTTGGATTATGTTTAGGGGTCATATTAAAATAAGAAAAACAACCACTGTTTTTGTTGGCTAGCCACATATAGAGCCACATGTGAGTTAAAAATGAGCATGTGCAGGCGCCTGGGTGGCTCAGTCGTTACGTGTCTGCCTTCGGCTCAGGTCATGATCTCAGGGTCCTGGGATCGAGCCCCACATCAGGCTCCCTGCTCCACGGGAAGCCTGCTTCTCCCTCTCCCACTCCCCCTGCTTGTGTTCCCTCTCTTGCTGTGTCTCTCTCTGTCAAATAAATAAATAAAATCTTTAAAAAACAATGAGCATGTGCCACTAACTATATCTTCCTACAAGCCTAACGTGTACTCCACAAATGTTACATTAACAAAAGACCTTTATCAATTTCTAACTTAAGGTTTAAATATAAAAAATAAAACCCCAGGGGCACCTGGGTGGCTCAGTCAGTTAAGTGTCTGCCTTCGGCCCAAGTCAGGATCTCGGGCTCTTTGGGTCGAGCCCTGTGTCAGGCTCCCTGCTCAGTAGGAGTCTGCTTCTCCCTCCCCCTCCCATGCTCTCTCCCTCTCTCAAAAAAAAAAATAAAATCTTTAAAAAGACAAATGAATAAAATAAAATCCCAAGAGTGCTTAAAGGAAACCACTGTAAATATTACCATCTTGGTGGAAAAAAACCTAAGCATGACACCAAAGACTGAAAGCCATAAAATAGTTTTTGCTCAAATAGATAAAAAAATAAAAATTTTATATACTCCACCCCACATCAGTATAAACAATGTTAAAAAAAAAAAAAGGAAAATAACTGCAACATCTGAGGAAGAGTGAAAATCACTCCAAAACAAAAATCAGCAAATATATGCAGGCAAATTACAAAAGAATCAGTACAAGCCGACAGCCCTACCTGAAAACAATGTATGCAATACATCAAAGTGCTAGTGAGGATGTGAAAAATATGGAATTCATAAACAGTGCTGGTAGATGCATAAAATGGTACAACCATATTGGAAAACTCGCATTTTCAAACATGCACCTACCTCACAACCTAGCAATTTCACCTTTATATATCCAAGAAAAGTGCTTGTATCCACAATAATACCTGTCCACTGACAAGTGAATGTATAAGCAAACTGTGGTACAATTCATACAATGAAATACTATACAATTACTTAAAAAAATAAAGCCCAACTACGGAATCAAGCAATAATATGGATCTCAAAAAACATGTTAAGAAGCTAGACTACTTGGTACATGCCATGTGATCCTATTTATATGAAGTTCAAAGACAGGCAAATCTAATCTATAGTTAACAGAAGTCAGAATAATGGTAACCTGAAGGAGGAAAGGTATTAATTGGGAAGAGTCTCAAAGGAAAGTTCTAAGCCAATAGAGATGTTATATAAATTTTGATCTGGGGTGCCTGGGTGGCTCAGTAGTTAAGCATCTGCCTTTGGCTCGAGTCACGGTCCCGGGATGCTGGGATCAAGTCCCATGTCGCAGGGGAAGGGGGTGTCCCTGCTCGGTGGGGGGGTCTGCTTCTCCCTCTGCCCCTCCTCCCACTTTATCTCTCAATCTCTCTCTCTCAAATAAATAAAAATATTAAAACAATTTTTTTTGATCTGGATAATGGTACCTAGGTAAAAATGGACTGAGCTGTACATATATTTGAGCTTGGTATCATATGTAAATTATCCCTCAATTAAAAAAAAAAATCAACAAGACTACTTTTACCTGAATATTTACAGCAGCATTATTCATAATAGCCCAAAAGTGGAAACAACCCACCAAGTGCACCAAATGATGAATGGATAAGCAAAATGTGGCATATCCATACACATGATGAAATATTATTTTGTAGTAAAAAGAATGAAGTATGTGTGAACCTTAAAAATACACTGTGTGAAAGAAGCCAGGACCCAAGGACTGAGGGTGTGCAGAAGGCAGAAAAGGGGAATGCTAACAGGTATGGAGTTTCTTTTCGGGGTGATGAAAATGTTCTAAAGTTTGTGGTGATGGTTGCATAACTGAATATACTAAAAAACACTGAACTGGAGGGGGCACCTGGGTGGCTCAGTCAGTTAAACGTCTGCCTTTGGCTCAAGGTCATGAACGCAGGGTCCTAGGATGGAGAACCACATCAGGCTCCCTGCTCAGCAGAGACTCTGCTTCTCCCTCTCACCCTACCCCAGCTCATGCGCCCAGCCTCTTAAAATAAAAAAGATTTCATTTATTTATTTGAAAGAGAGAGAGTGTATAAGCAGGGAGTGGCAGGCAGAGGGAGAGGGAGAAGCAGGCTCCCTGCTGAGCAAGGACCCAGGTCTGGACCCAGGGTTTGATCCCAGGATGCTGGGATCATGACCAGAGCCAAAGGCAGACGCTTAAGTGACTGAGCCACCCAGGCGCCCCAATAAAATCTTAAAACAACAACAACAAAAATAACCACTGAACTGGATACTTTAAGTGGTTGAATTCAATAAAGTTATAAAAAAAATCAACAAAACTAAACTATGAAAATAAGTACTTATTTTACTACTCTTCTAAGTCACTTTGCCTTCAAAAATACACAAGTACAAATCTAAAAAGTGCAACTGAGGAAAAAGTGTTACTTTCAGCCAGCTGAGCTAGACCAAGGGGTAAGAAAGAAAGGATGTTTCTTTTTTTTTCCAAAGATTTTACTTATTTGTCAGAGAGAGGGAGGGAGAGAGAGTGCATGAGAGCAGGAACACAAGCAGGGGGAGCGGGAGAGGGAGAAGCAGGCTCCCCACTGAACAGGGAGCCCAACTCAGGGCTTGATCCCAGGACCCTGGGATCATAACCTAAGCCGAAGGCAGATGCTTAACGACTGAGCCACCCAGGCACCCCAGGAAAGGATGTTTTGACAGCAGAAATCACACAAGCAAATTCAACCTGGGATATCTATGGACTTGCCCCATACAAATTTCCATCTAGCTGAAATCCCCCTAATGCCTTCTATTCTCCCAAAGTAACAAACGAACCTAAAGTAATACTAAATATCAGACATGAGATTCTCAAGAAAATTCTGAAGGAAAGTAGATTAGCAATCACCTAGGCCTGGGATATGAGATTAAACTGGAAGGAGGGATTAGTGTGCGTGGGTGGCTCAGTCAGTGAAGTGTCTGCCCTTCGGCTCAGGTCATGATCCCAGGGTCCTGGGATCAAGCCCCGCTTTGGGCTCCCCGTTCAGTGGGGAGCCTGCTTCTCCCTCTCCCTCTGTCCCCCGGCTTGTGCTCTCACTCTCACTCTATCTCAAATAAAATCTTAAAAAAAATAAAAGTAAAAAAATAAACTGGAAGGAGGGATCTTACAGGGATAATGAAAATATTCCAAAACTAGATTGCAGGGACGCCTGGGTGGCTTAGTCGATTAAGCGTCTGCCTTCGGCTCAGGTCATGATCCCAGGGTCCTGGGATGAGTCCCATACCCACCCAGTTCCTTGCTCAGCAGTGAGCCTGCTTCTCCCTCTACCTGCCGAGTCCCCTGCTTGTGCTCTGACAAATAAATAAATAAAATCTTAAAAAAAAAAAAAACTAGATTGTGGTGATGGTGGTACAATTTGCTAAATCTAAAAATCACTGAGTTTCACTTAAAACAGGTATATTTTATGGCATGTAAATTATACCTCAATAAAGTTTAAAAATGAAGAAAAAAGATCATGAATCGGTACAATTATAAAACAGATCAAATAAAGATACACATTAACTGTTCAAACAGGAAAACTTATACTTTTAAGCACTAGGTTATCTCTAATAACTTTCTGGCATTCTTGGGTATAGCAAACTATAACACATTTAAAAAGAATTTCTATCACATAGTAACTACTAAATTTATTATATGTTGAAAAGACCTTCATATTGTAAAGTAATTTAAAAGATAAATGTAAGTAAAAATATCTCTAGCATCAATCTTTATCACAAAAACTCCTAAAAATCTGAGTAATTATGGTATTATTCTCAACAGTTTGGCAAACACTGACATAGACCTCAAGATGCTACAATAAATCTTTTAGAGTATGAGTTAAAGTATAAATGCAAACTCTAGATGTTGGCACTAATTATAGGCCCTTCTTCAAGCTCCTAGTCTCCAGCAATCAGAGAACCAGGAGAACTGAAGCAACAAATGGGTCATTATACATCATTAAGTAGAGCTAAAATTGCTAAGACTCAAGTTTAAAAGCTGCTAACCATAACACAAAACTACCTTTCTAGACAACTTCTTACATTCTCATTATTTGTCATTAACCCAGATAATTCAACATTCACCCTTAATCAATTTCATCAAAATTCTTCAACAGCCACAACTCCATCTCCCTTTCCTTTACCTCCACTCCACCTACTGGTACTTAAAATGTGTCAGACGCTACAAAGATAAAAGATCACTGTAAGATAGGTTGGAGTAGGGGCGCCTGGGTGGCTCAGTCGGTTAAGCGTCTGCCTTTGGCTCAGGTCATGATCTAAGTGTCCTGGGATCGAGTCCCGCATCGGGCTCCCTGCTCAGTGGGGAGTCTGCTTCTCCCTCTGCCTCTGCCCCTCCTCTCCTTGTACTCTCTCACTCTCAAATAAATAAATCTTAAAAAAAAAAAAAAGATAGGTTGGAGTATTACTAATTCTAACTGGACTAACAGGTAAAATTTTAAGTTAGATCCTAAAGGATTTAAACCCATAGAGATGGGGAGAAAAGATTTTTAAAAGGAAAAGAAGTATCGGTTATATTTTTTTAAGGTTTTATTTGATTTGATTTATTTGTCAGAGAGAGCATAAGGAGGAGTAGCAGGCAGAGGGAGAGCGCTCTTTCTCAATAATCTTTAAAAAAAATTTTTACACAATCAGATAAGGAAGGTAAGTTTTTAAAGCAGTATCAAGGATGTAATTCTAAGATAGATGACTATAAAGCATCACAGGTAGTAATAGGCCTGAAAAACTTCTACTCCATGGGCAGCCTTCCCCCACTCCCCAAAATAAGTCTAACTTCATGGAAGAAAAAAATGGAAAATACACATACCCACATAAACAAATTTCCCTTGACCCTACCAACCCTATTGACCTACAGTCCTATTCCCATTCCCTTACCAGCATTCTACTCACTAACACTGTATTCAGAAAATTGCTTTCTCCAAGGTTACCAATATTTTAAAAGCTTTTCCCCCAAAAAAGCCTTCATTCTGTTTTAACCTCCCTCATTTAGAAATGTCAACCACCCTTTCTTTTTCTAATAGCTTTTTACTTATTACGGAAGTAATTCATGTTCACTAGTAGAAAATCTATGAAAATCAATGGAAACTAAATTACCTACAACCAACCTTCTTACTTAAAATTCCTTTTCTTGGCTCCCTCCTACTTTTGTGCACAATTCTCCAGTCTCCTTTTTCCTGTTTCTCAAAGTTCCAAAAATGTGCATGGCCAACAGTGAAGCACTCCAGTCCACCCTACACCTCTTGATCATACTCCCTTCCTCTCAATTTACCAAGGAAAATTAACTTTGCCACTGTTGCTTTCTCTCTTAACCTTCAATTCCACATTCCCTATTGCCTGCTATACATTTTCTATCTGATGTTTACCAGCTCCTCAAACCCGACTTAAAACTTAAGTCACGTTTTCTCCAATATGTTTCCCCTCCGGACCCACATTTTTCAATGTAATTACCTAATGTCAATATCTTTTATAGCTAACTCTTTAAGAAGTAACTTTTTATTATTTCTCTCCATTGGAATGCAACCAAAGAGCTTCAATTAGCTACTGTACTTTATACTATTTATAAGGAAAAAGGCAAAAGGGCACTGTGACATCAAAGTACATTAATGAATACAACCGGATAATTTCAAGAGCAAAGGGATTTCTAACTTTTCTGTTTTACTAAAGAATTTGACAAAGACAGGGGTGCCTTGGTAGGGCAGTCGGTTAAGCATCTGACTCTTGGTTTCAGCTCAGGCGGTGATCTCAGTGTGATAAAGAGCTGACAGTCTGCTTAAGATTCTCTCTCCTTCTCCCTTTCTCCCCTCCCCACCTCTCACACGCTCTAAACAAACAAATCTTAAAAAAAAAAAAAAAAAGAATTTGACAAATACTATCCCTATTTCATCTACATGAAATATTAGGCATAGTGAGGTTAAATCATCATAGTGACAGAATCAGGACCAGGCTTGAGGCTCTTCATTATGTCTTCCAGCTTTTCATTAAATAGTGGTTAATACTTAAATGATTTTCAACCAAGAAGTTTAAAATAACTTCTTAATTACAAATTATTTAGGTAACCAAAAGAAAAAACCCACTTTAAATCAAACTCATCATTAATGTGCCACTGACAGAAGCAAACAGTAAGTAAAATAATATATACATCTACTATATCTGAAAAAGAAATTTTCTTGGGGCGCCTGGGTGGCTCAGTCGTTAAGCGTCTGCCTTCGGCTCAGGTCATGATCCCAGGGGTCCTGGGATCGAGTCCCACATCGGGCTCCCTGCTCAGTGGGAAACCTGCTTCTCCCTCTCCCACTCCCCCTGCTTGTGTTCCCTCTCTCGCTCTCTCTGTCATATAAATAAAACCTTTAAAAAAAAATAAAATTTTCTTATAAATATTAATATGGTGATATCTTTTTCAGATCTTTCACATGCTATGTCACTGAATAACTTCCTGTGTAAGAACCAAAGTATCCAGGGACTTTCCCTCTCCCAAATTCAAAACAGTTATCTACTTAGAGATATTCCTAATTAAGGAATGTTACCTGCTCAGACCACAGACTAGTCTGTCTTCCAAAAATATACATTATATTCTCATAAATATTTTGCTGAATTTCTAGACATGCCAAACTGTACTATAAACATGCCATCATTTTGCACTTTTCCAGACCTAACATTTTTATTAATTGAACATTTCATAAGTCCTTTAATAAAACAAAACCAAATTCACCACTTACAAATAAAATATATCACTTACAGCAGTAATTGTAATCATCTGTGAAAATCCTAGAAGTCACTTAAGTAATTTATGAGTTTAAAAGGTAAACACAAAGTATCAAGAAACTTAGCAAAGCTAAGTCCACTTCTTCACATAAAGCATGTGAGAAGCTTTTCTATCTACATAACCATTTTAAAGCACATTAAGCTTAGGAACTGAAGGTTTAAAAGGCTCCTAGGTAAGCCTTCTAATTCTATTGAGAGCATTTTTCTTGCTGCAAGTATAAGAGGGGAAAGAATACTGATGCTAAGATCATATCTGCCTTAAGCAAAGTCAGATTAAATAGTCTCCTTATCCAAAACTTACACATAGCTCTATTAAAAGTCCCAACCATATGCACTTGTGAGGGCTGTGTGACTATGAAACTCCAGAAAGGCAGGAAATCATGAATTTCTTCTATCAAGCACTCAGCTCAGTGCCTATCATAAAGACATTTACTATTAAATGAACCAAGGGGGCCTGGGTGGTGCAGTCGCTGAAGTGCCTGACTCTTAAGTTTCGGATCAATTCACGATCTCAGGGTCATTAGATTGAACCTGGAGTCAGGCTCGAGTAGGCTTAAGATTCTCTAACCCTCTCCCTCTCCCTCTGCCCCTCCCCTGCTCTCTGTCTCTCTCAAATTAAAAAAAAAAAAAAAAACAGATTGGGAACTGTTATTCGGAATAAACATTTCAAAAAATTTTTCCTGACATTACATTTTAATTTACTTATTTGAGAGTGAGGGAGAGAGAACACACAAGTGGGGGTGGCGGGGCAGAAGGAGAGGAAGAGGGAGAAGCAGACTCCCTGCTGAGCAGGGAGCCCGATGCAATGCGGGGCTCCATCCCAGGACCCTGGGATCATGACCTGAGCCTAAGGCAGACGCTTAACTGACTGAGCCACCCAGGCGCCCCTCCTGACATTACATTTAAAACTTCAGTTCAAATGTAAGCTTCATGAGAGAGAGGATTCTATCTTGTGTACAGTATCGGATCCCCAGAATAAAGATAGAATTTGCCATATGATAGGCAAATATTCTTAAAATATTTGAAAACAATCAGAAACAATTAGTTGTTGAGTGTCCATTCTCAGCTAACACTCCAAGATTAAAAAAAAAAAATCTTCATCTACAGATTCTATTCCCAATGGAGATAAGCTCAAAGTCCATGAACTTTTAGAGTAGAAGAGACAGCAATTATCTAGTTCAAATAAAAATAGTTAAAAATTAAGGAATACATAAAACTAGGTGTTAAAAAGGTGAGCTTTCAGTTTACAAAGTATCACAGAAGGTCAGAGTAGGAAAAGATGGCATTTAAGATGGGATTAATGAGATTTGTGAATAGGAAAACTTTTAGTTTTAGGTGATAAGAGCTTAACAGGAGAGGTGGGCAGCATGAGCAAAGGTTTGTACAGAAAGGTTTCCACTGAAGAACACTGACAGTGAAAGCAGGAAGAATGCAGAAAAACTAATGTCTATTGTAATCTGCCAAAAACCTTCAGAGATGTCTTAACTTTATCTTATAAATGAAGAAACAAGTATTTGAGTGAGTGAGAGTAGGAAGTAGCAAATAGTCTCTGGAAACATAATAATTAATGTTGAATGAATACCAAATGTCATATATTTTACATTTCCAAAACAAAAAAATTTTTTTGTTGTTTTAAAGACTTTATTTATTTGAGAGTGAGTGAGAGAGAGCACAACCAGGGGCAGGAGCAGAGGGAAAGGGAGAAGCAGATTCTCCTGCTGAGCAGAGAGCCCAACACCGGGTTCCATCCCAGGATCCTGGGATCATGACCTGAGCTGAAGGCAGTCGCTTGACTGACTGAGCCACCCAGGCGCCCCCAAAACCAAAATTTTTAGAACTGTACTTCTACATATACAGAAGTCAATTAATCTCAAAGCATATAATTTAAATGACAAATGAGATTCCTGTACACAAATCTACTTTAAAGACTGAAAGACATTTTTATTACACAAGTTCTTATTTCTCTTTGCATACAATATTTACTGAGAGTCCATAGTGTGCCAGGCACTGTGCTTATAATTGTGCCAATTTTCATGTTACAATAAGCTATCTACTAATGATCTCAGTGTTCAAATAGGCACTTGTGTTCCTTCTCCATTAGTGCTGATCATTTTCCACTGAAATATACACTATAGTTAGACTGAGACAGAAAAAAATGTATGGCATGGTAGATGGGTTAATCAATTGGCACTTATGCAGTAATTCAAATAACCTGGAGAGAACTTAGTAGGTGCCAAACTTTCCTGAATTTTTTACATGCATCATCTCCCTCAACCCACATGACACTATGACATACATACTATTACTACTTTAATTTTTACGTAAGGAAAATGATGCTTAGAAGTTAAATAACTTTTGTAATATCCCCCAGCTAGTACAGAACGCTTCATAGTTAAAAAAAAAAAAAATCAAATAACTAAGGGGGTTTTCAATTATGTTTCCAAGGAACCCTGTACTTTTTATTGGTTTTCTCCAGCCTTTGAGGCAAAGCTTGTTACATGAAGATATTTCAAATTGGGAAATGACAACGTGATCAAAAAATGTTAACAGAAATTAGAAAAAAAAAGGATCAAAATTCGTGCTATGCTACTGAGTAATTCAGTGGGGAATACTAAAATTTACCTTTTTTTTTTTTAAAGATTTTATTTACTTGGGGCACCTGGGTGGCTCAGTCGGTTAAGCGGCTGCCTTCGGCTCAGGTCATGATCCCAGGGTCCTGGGACTGAGCCCCATATCAGGCTCCTGGCTCAGCGGGAGGCCTGCTTCTCCCTCTCCCTCGGCCTCTCTCCCTGCTCATGCTCTCTTGCTCTCTCTCTGTATCTCTGTGTCTCAAATGAATAAATAAAATCTTTAAAAAAAAAAAAAGATTTTATTTACTTGAGAGAGGGCACACGTAGGGAGAGCAGCAGGCAGAGGGATTAGCAGACTCCCCACTGAGCAGGGAGTCCAATGCAGGGCTTGATCCCAGAACCCTGGGACCATGACTGGAGCTGAAGGCAGACACTTAACTGACTGAGCCACCCAGGTGCCCTAATTTATCAAAAATATCTGCCAAAAAGAGAGTCCTTACTGTGGTCTCTAGCAGTCTAATGGAACTTCCTTAATTTTATCTATATGTAATATTAAAAATAAATAAATACTCTAAAAATCTTTGATTTGGGGGTGGTATAACAGAGCTAAAGCCTGTATTATTATCTGTTACAATTAAGTAAAGCTTAATACTGACAAAGAATTGCAGCAACAAAAGACAAAAATTCCTCACCTCGTGAAACTCAAAAATTATACTAGTGAGAATAAATAAAATATGTATGATAAACCAGTGCTACAGAAAAAAATAAATGAAGGGAGATGTAGAGTTTCTGGAGTGTTACAGTCAGGGGAACTCCTCAGTGATAACAGAGATGGTTGAATGATGACAGAAGTGAGAGATCAAATCTGGGAGATCACTGAGTAAAAGCGGATCCAAGCAGATGGAACAGTTAGGTGCAATCACTGTGAGGCAAGAGCACTTTGTTTTTTAACTAGCTGCACTATAATACTTTGATAACATTTACAATTTTTACAGTTAGTGATTACTTCACTTACCGAAGAGATTCACTCAAATGTCAATCATCTTTTTCTTTTAACTAAATGAACCAAAATATAATTTCAGCTGAATAAAAACAGTATGGAATGACTGCTTCATCTTGTCTTACCCAAAGCGAGACGAGCCTGACAGAAATAAAATGTTACTTCCTCATTCTTACTACAGTCAAGCTTCTTCATCAAGACTTATCTGGGATCTATTTCCTAAATCAAGGTTCTGCCACAAAAAAAGTCAAAGCAAGTTAAGTATTCAAATAGAAGCACTTCATTAAAATGGAATGAAGACTAGAGCTGAAAATATTCTAATTAAAAGTTACCTTAGGAAAATTACAAAAAAATTAAGGTGGAAAAATTGTAAGAAATTTGCAAAATGTAAATAGCTAACAATCACAGAAATACAGGCTAGACCACAAATTTTCTTTTGACAGAAAAGCAGTGTTCACTATTCTAGAGTATTCCAAAACCCTAACAGAAGCTTAAGAGTTAAGTAAAAAATGCTATGACTACTATTTTGATTATTCATCTTCTAAAAATCAGCTTGTGAAATATTTACCCCAGGTCTCAATTACAAGATGTCAGTGTATATAACTAGACATTCAAAACCTGCTTGAGGAATGAATGAATTTCAAATTTTTCTACAAGGGAAGCAACTCTTTTTTTCAAATAATTTTTAAAATTAATAATTACAGCACGTTTAGTCAGAAGAATAAAATCATGGTAGAGGGGCGCCTGGGTGGCTCAGTCGTTAAGCGTCCGCCTTCGGCTCAGGTCATGATCCCAGGGTCCTGGACTGAGCCCCGCATCGGGCTCCTTGCTCCATGGGAAGCCTGCTTCTCCCTCTCCCACTCCCCCTGCTTGTGTTCCCTCTCTCACTGTGTCTCTCTCTGTCAAATAAATAAAATCTTTAAAAAAATTAAAAATAAAATCATGGTAGAAATCACTGTAACTAAACTTTTAGGGTGCCTAAACTTACACATGTATTAATACTTCAGAAACAAAATAATGTTCATCTTAACCTGTGTCTATCACAAATCAAAATAAAAAGTGATCCGTAACTCCCTCCATAGTTTCATAACGGTTCAAAATGGGAATTTGTTTCAGCACATTATTTTATATCTAAAAGAAATCTAAACTCCTCCCAAGGTGACTCTAAGCCTAAAAATTTGAGCATGGGTGGTGAGGGGTTGGGGCCTGGCTGGCTCAGTGGGTGGAGCATGGGACTCATGATCTTGGGGTCGTGCGTTGGAGCCCCACCTTGGATGCAGAGGTTACTTAATCATAGAATCTTTAAAAAAATCTTTTGAACATCACTCTTGTATGCTCTAGTAATGGTTGCATTTATATATATATAAGATTTAACTTTTTTATTTTAAAATAATTTTACACTTGGGGTGCCTGGGTGGCTCAGTCATTAAGCGTTTGCCTTTGGCTCAGGTCTTGATCCCGGGGTCCTGGGATCAGGCCCCACATCCGGCTCCCTGCTCGGCGAGAGGCCGGCTTCTCCCTCTCCCACCCCCACTTCTTGTGTTCCCTCTCTCACTGTCTCTCTCTCTGTGTCAAATAAATAAATAAAATCTTTAAAGTAAAATAAAATAAATAATTTTACACTTAATTTGGCTAAACTTTGTGGGTAGTCTTCTTAAAATGTAAGTTCCTTGAGGGCAGAGATCTCTAAAAAGAGCATTGTACACTGAAGATGTCCAATTAGGAATATTCCTGTGGCTTCTGTAAAGGCAATATAAATAATGTTTTTAAATGAGTTTCCTATCAGCTAAGAGAAGCATAAAATAACTGAATTTCTACTTTAAAGAGGGACTTCTTTTTCCGTTTAAAAATAAATGTACACTGAACTTCCCTAAAGCTTCAAGACTCAGTGGGATAACAAAAGACAATTATTAACTGGCATAGGAAATTACAGGGGTCCTATTAAGAAGCCTTTAAAATACTCACTAAAATATAAAGTTACAGAAATTTAGAAACAAACAATGAAATTGAAGATAGTACAATAGTATACCCACATATTAAGGCTGTCTTCCAAAGGGTGGTCCCCCGAAAATAAAGGGAAAAAAGGGAACCAATCCTCCGCGAGTTGATAAGGAACTTGGCACGTTTCAAGGCACCCTGCCTTACACTGTCTCACCTGACTGTCACAGCAACCCTGTGGCCTAATTTTATGAATGGGAAACTCAGCATCAAAAGATTAAGCGACTTGCCCAAGGTCAGTCAAGAAAATTAGTGGTTCAGCTCTACCTAGAAGGGTGCACTTCACCTGACACTTTCTACTACACATCGCCCTGCCTCCCCGACTGAGGCATTAGCGAGTAGAACAGCGAATCTACCCTCGCCCTGCCAAAGAGGCGGGGGCTTGCCTCTGAAAGCTTTCCCTAGCCGGTCAGTCGCAGAGAATAAAGTTGTGCAGATCACCGATCAGCCCAGTGAAGTGACAACCTGACAGGCGCAGCCCCCAAAGGACCAGCTCTGCATTCCCAGGAGCCCCTCCGAACCCGGCGCCAGAGGACTGCTCCCGGAAACGTCTGAAAAACCTCCCAGGGAGTTTCGCCCCCTCCTGGACACGAGGAACGAGCTGGGAATGAGCCAGAGGGCGGCCGGCCACCCGAGCCAGCCATGTGTCCAGCCCGTCACGCCCGCCTCGCCTCAGCCGGCTCCTCATGCCTTGACCGCAGCCAGAGGCCCAGCTCAGGATCCGACGCAAAGGCTGCCTTGGCCGCCACCACCACCGCAGCAGCCTGAGGAGCCCTGGCGTGGCACTCGCAGTCAGGTCCCCGCCCCACCCCTCCAGTTGGGCCCCTCAGCGACGCCGTCCGCGCCTCTGGCCAGGCCCAGAGGACTCGGCCTGCCAGTCAGCCGCCCGCCCGGCGTCCTTACTTCATTGAGCTGGCGCTCCGCGGCCTCACGCAGGGCTGGGTCCATGGTGCCCCGCAGGGCCTCGATAATGGTGTTGGGGTCCATCGTAGCGCGGACTCGGTCAAACCCTGGGCTCGGGTGCTACTGGGCCAGGAATAGCGCCGCTCACTGCGCACATGGACCCACCGCGCTCCGCAGCGGCAACCGGCGCGAAAGGAAAGAGAAGCGCCAAGGCCCCGGATAGAACCTCTTCGCCTCGGCGTGGAGGCGGGAGATGCTCCAGCCACTTCCTGTCGGCGCGCGCGCGCGGGGCACCTTGGGAGATGTAGTCCGCGAGAGCTTTCCGCAGCCCACGTGTCCCTGAACTGTCGCTCCTACGGACAAGTCTTGCTTTTCAAAAAAGGAAAAATGTTCAAACTGCACAAGAAAAAATTAAAACAATCAAACGCAAAACATTTCCCATAATAATATACCCATGGTGACCGAGAGGCGAATCCGATGCAACGTGGGAAGCAATCCTTTGCTAGTAGCTTTGTAATTGAGGGTAATCTTTTGAAAAGCAGTTTGAGATGTGTTTCTAAATGCCATAAAAATGTTCATAATCTTTGCCCCAAGAATTCCCACTCATGAGACCTTATCCTAAGGAAATGACACAAAAGATTAAATGAGCTTTATGTGTGACAGGTATTATAACATTACATATTTATGATTACCAAATACTAAAAATAGGGTTTTGATTGAGTATCCAAATTTTGGTAGGAACTTTATATAAATCACCTGTAAATGCAGAATAAGACATAATCCCTATTAGAATCCCACCTTCTTTAAAACAATTATAGAAACAGTTTCAGAGAGGTTAAATAACTTGCCCAAGTTCACTTAGTAAGAAGCTGACCTACGATTTCAAATCCTAGGAGGTTTCTGTTTTGAAAGTTTTCATTCTCTTCACTGAATCACTCTGCCTTTCAAGAGAAATGTCAATATGAGGATTTTTAAGCAAATTAAAAGAATTCAATTAAATATTTCACAGCCATTAAAAATGGCAAATATTATATACATTGTAACAACACAAAAACAGTTATGTGAGGCTGTGGCTTTGTAACATGGACAAAAACTGGGAAACAAAGCTGGCAAAAGGAATCAATTGATTTTCTAGGATGGTGAGATTTTGAGTAATTTCCTTTTATATTTGTCATCGTTGCAATAGTTATGTAAACATATTTACTTAAAATGAATCACAAATCTTCAAATGCAGCTTCTTAAAAGATCACTTACTGTTTTCAGTTTGCAGAAAGGAGAAAGGGGGCATGAAAGTCTTTCCCTGGAATAGTGGACTTTGAAATATTAATATCTCTTATATGCCAACCATTGTGCCTGGAAGTGAGGTTTATATAATTATTCCTAATTTACAAATGAAGAATCCATGGCTCACATAAGCTACTTAAATTGTGAAAGATCATAAAATTTCCATAATATAACCTGTTGTTAGCTCTATCAGTGTACTGATACAATCTGTTTAAGAATTTCCTCTCCTTGGGGCTTCTAACTGGCTCAGTAGGAAGAACATGCGACTCTTGATCTTGGGGTCATGAACTATTGATCTTGGGGTCCTGAGTTCGAGCCCCACATTGGGTCTACACCTAGAGATTACTTAAAAATAAACTTTTGGGGCGCCTGGGTGGCTCAGTCATTAAGTGTCTCCCTTTGGCTCAGGTCATGATCCCAGGGTCCTGGGATGGAGCCCTGCATTTCATCGGGCTCTCTGCCCAGCGGGAAGCCTGCTTCTCCCTCTCCCACTCCCCCTGCTTGTGTTCCTTTTCTCACTGTGTCTCTCTCTGTCAAATAAATAAATAAAATCTTTAAAAGAAATAAAAATAAAAATAAACAAATAAACTTAAAAAAATGTCCTTTCTCTTTCCATCCCTCAATTGTGAGAGCCTTAAAAATAAGGATTATGTTTTATTCACTTTTGTATCCTTATCTCCTACCATGAAGCTTAAATGTCTGCTAAGAATTCAATAAATATTTTAGTGAATAAATGAAGAAAGGAATGAATGAACTAGTGATGACTTGGTGGCTGAGTCAGAATTGAAACCTCAGTCTTCATGATTCCAACGCCAGTCCTCTTTGCACTACTACATATCTATTTTAGATTCCAGAATTGACTTGTACATTATGAAATTGTGACAATTATAGCATCATACAATATATGTAGAAGACCTGACACATAAAAGGTGTTCCAAAAATGTTAATTCCCTTTCCCTGAAACTGAAAGGGAGAAGTGGTGGTAGGAAATACGGTTTTTACCCTACAGTACTGGGAACTGGGAACCAGCAAGTTTTGCAGAGCTAAAGCTGGAGTGGGGCCTTTGTCTCCTGCTTCAGAGAGAATAGAGTTCATAGGATGCTAGATACCATCTGGGGAGCCAGAGTTCCTTCCTTTATCCACGCAAGGAACTTGGCTCCAGGACCTATCAGAAGCTTAGCTGCGAGGTGATTAGTACACCCAACTTATCTGTAGGTTTATTATTTATTGTCAAGCCAGTGACACAGAGAATGTGACTTATATGACTGGAAATTTAGATGTGAGCTCCTCCAGGGCAGGGACCATTGTTTATCTCTTTGTGGCAAACACAGAAATGAACATATGCTCAATAAATAAATGTGTGAAGATTAAAGAAAAACGTGATACATTAGGCCAGTATAAACATAAATAGATAAACTTTGTATCTCATCACTCAATCCCAATTCCTAGTACCCCTATAGCCAATATAGATATAATGCCTTCTTGGGCAAGATTAGTCTGAGGAATTCAGAAAACTATAAAATACAAGATTTCAGAGCTGATTTTGAGCCGGAATGGAATTGGACAAAATAGAGATAAGGAACAATGCAGGGGTGACTCGGTTAACTAATCTTATAAATGATGGTTCTCTTGTTCAAACAAACAACAAAAAAAACATGTCCTCTGCAGATATGAAAGGAAAGGAGGTTTCAGGGAGTGACCATACAGCTATAATATAAGGGAACAAAAAGAATCAATTTTCCCTTTACAAACCTCCATTGGAGGCTTTTGTGGGTGAACACCAGTGATAAGGCCTTGATGATAAATATCTAGCACCCAAAGGTATCTTAAGACCTAGACTGATCTGTCTGAGGTGATTGGATTTTTGTCAAGACATTCCATAATTACTGAAGCCCCACATCCTATATAGCCTATGTTAAGTCTATTTCAGATATCCCAACATTTTAGACAAAATTTCTCATGAAATCTAGTTTTTTCAATAATGGTAATCATTATACTTGTAACTAAGTGAAATTCATTTTTACACCTTGGTAAGATTTTTACTCTAAACAATTCAAAATGGAGGGGTTAGGGTGCCTGGCTAGCTCAGTCAGTAGAGCATGATACTCTTGATCTTGGGGTGGTGAGTTCAAGCCCGACATTGGGGGTAAAGTTTACTTTAAAAATAAATAAATAAAACAAACTTTCCTGTGCAATATCCTTTCCTAGGTGTCTGCTCACTCCTGGGACCACAATGGGGGAAAAAAAGTGGGGCTTAAAAAAAAACGACAAGGAAGCTAAAAAAAGAGTGATTGATTATGTTCTGAGGCGTGTACAAACTCTTCTACCTCTAGTAAAGCTTTTATCTCACTGGCCCTCATTTTTTGTTTCCACCTGTGAAATGAGTAAATAATCCTACCCAGGCTCCCAAAATTATTCTGAAAATCAAATGAGGTTGGGAGGGGCGCCTGGGTAGCTCAGTCTTAAGCGTCTTCCTTAGGCTCCGGTCATGATCCCAGCATCAGGCTCCTTGCTCAATGGGAAGCCTGCTTCTCCCTCTCCCACTCCCCTGCTTGTGTTACCTCTCTCACTGTCTCTCTGTCAAATAAATGGATAAAATCTTTAAAAAAAAATGAGGTTGGGAAGTGCTTTGTAATTATAAAGCTCAGAACAAAAGTAAATTGTTATTGGTATTTTAAGGGAAGGGCTGAGGAGAAAGGAAAGTAAGAGGGCAAG
Organism: Zalophus californianus; assembly: GCF_009762305.2. Classification (NCBI taxonomy): domain Eukaryota; kingdom Metazoa; phylum Chordata; class Mammalia; order Carnivora; family Otariidae; genus Zalophus; species Zalophus californianus. Next base: position 64,853,568 of record NC_045605.1, on the reverse strand, counting down.
GAAGGAGAGTTAATAGAAGGTGACGAAATGAGGACTTTCTGCAGAGCATCCTTCGTAGCAGCTATAATTCTGCACGTTCAGCAGCTTGGTGTGTAAAGCTTAGTATGTGCAAGAAAAGGTAAAAGACAATCTCATACTGAAACTGTCAAATGAAGACCATTCTTGGGGCGCCTGGGTGGCTCAGTTGGTTAAGCGACTGCCTTCGGCTCAGGTCATGATCCTGGAGTCCCGGGATCAAGTCCCGCATCGGGCTCCCTGCTTAGTGAGGAGCCTGCTTCTCCCTCTAACCCTCCCCCGTCTCATGTACTCTCTCTCTCTCTCATTCTCGCTCTCTCAAATAAATAAATAAATCTTTTAAAAAAAGACCATTCTTTATTGCATTTCTTTAAATACACAGACTTACACAAAATTGGAGTTCATGCCCTAAACCATATAAACAATTTTAAAGATCAACTTCAACAAAGTATAATTTACATAAAGTTCAATGAGGGTTCACAAAGTTATACACTCACGTCACACTAACACAATCAACATATAGATTATCTCCACCAGCCCTTCCCAGTTAATCCTTATGTGTTCGGCTCTGTGCCACATACACCCACTGATGTACTTTCTATCACTATCAATTAGATTTACTTTTCCTACTGTTTCATATAAATGGAATCATGCAGTAAGTACATTTTGTGTCTGGTTTTTATGCCATGATGTTAAGGGTATCAGTAGTTCCCTCCTTGTTGCTAAATGGCAGTCTGTTACCTGATATACAACAATTATCCATTCATCTGTTAGTGGACATGCGGGTCATTTATAGGTTTTCACTATTGTGTATTAAGCTGATATGTACATTCGTGTACAAATCTGAGTATGGATATATGTTTTCATTTCTCTGGTAAATAGCTAAGAATGGAATGGTTGATTCGTATTGTTAAGTGTATATGTAATGTTATAAGAAACTGCCGAGGGTGCCTTCTGCTTGTGCTCTCTCTCTCTCTCACTCTGACAAATAACTAAATAAATATTTAAAAAACAAAACGAAAAACAAAAAACATAAGGGTGCATATATCTTTTAAAATTAGTGTTCTTGGGGGGTGCCTGGGTGCCTCAGTCGTTAAGTGTCTGCCTTTGACTCAGGTCCTGATCCCAGGGTCCTGGAATCGAATCCGGCATTGGGCTCCCTGCTCGGTGGGGTGCCTGCTTCTCCCTCCGCCTGCCACTCCCCCTGCTTGTGCTCTCTCTCTCTCTCTCTGACAAGTAAATAAATAAAGATCTTTAAAATTAGTGTCTCAAATTCTTTGGGTAAATACCCAGTAGTGGAATTACTAGATTGTATGGTAATTCTATTTTCAATTTTTTAAAGACTCTCCATACAGTTTTCCACAGTTTCTC